>NW_026648253.1:0-47512 GCF_950295315.1 Erinaceus europaeus | reverse complement strand
CAACACAGATTAAGCAACATATATACGCACACGTATATATATTTAAGTACAGTATTTTTAAGGGGCGCTCAGTTTTTCTAGATGGAGGCTTTTCTGGGGTTGAGAAATGTTTCAGGGGCCGGGTGGCGGCGCACCTGGTTAAGCGCTCACATCACAGTGCATGCACAAGGATCCGGGTTCGAGCCCCGGGTCCCCACCTGAAGGGGGCAAGCTTCACGAATGGTGGAGCAGGGCTGCAGGTGTCTCTCTGTCTCTCCCCTCTCTATCTCCCCCTCCTCTCGATTTCTGGCCCTCTAGCCAATAAATCAAGATGATAGAAAGAAGAAATGTGCCTGTAGGCAGCACCGGAGCACCGGAGTCTGCTGGCTTGGGCAAAAGGGGAACCTGGGATTCTGCTCACCCGCCTGGCCACAGCACCCCTGCCCCGAGGCCTCTCCCGCCCTCCTGTCAGCCTCGCCCCGCCCCGCCCCGCCCGGAGGGCCCCACGTCGCCGCCGTCACCGGGCGGGGTGGCACAGCTCTGCCTCTTGTTTGTGTCCAGCGCGGCTCCCGGCGGGTGCCGGTCCCTCGGCAGCCTGGCCTAATTAGAGGCTCCCGGAGGCCCGTCCCCCGTGGGCAGCCCCGCGAGCCGCTCCTGGCCCTGGCTGCTCTTCCTGCCGCTCCTCTCTGGGACGAGGGTCTCCGGCCCCGCACAGAGAGCAGCCTGACTAGTGCGCCCTGCTCCGGGGCCCAGCCCGCCTCCACCCCCCGCACCCCCGCTTGTCCTGACCAGGGGTTCTGGGCTCCACCTGCCCCAGAACCACAATTCTGGGGCCCAGGACCACGGAATCAGCGTCGCTTACATATATATACTCGAGACCGGGGAGGGCTGGAGAGGAAACAGGAGGACGGGCAGAACGGGACGGGTGGGGGAGACCTGCAGCCCTGCTTTCCCGCTCCCGAAGCTTCCCCCCTGCAGGTGGGTAGTGGGGATTTGAACCTGGGTCCTTGCACACTGGTGTGAATGTAACCAGGTGGACCCCTGCTGGGCCCCTGGAATCAATAATTAATTAATTTATTTGCCTCCAGGGTTATCGCTGGGGCTTGGTGCCTGCACCATGAATCCACTGCTCCCGGGAGCCATTTTTTCCACTGCTGTCGTTGCTGGATAGGACAGAGAGAAATGGAGAGAGGAGGGGAAGACAGAGAGGGGGAGAGAAAGACAGACCCCTGCAGACCTGCTTCACCGCCTGGGAAGCGACCCCCCACACACAGGTGGGGAGCCGGGGGCTCGAACCGGGACCCTTGCACCAGTCTTTGCGTTTCATACTATGTGCGCTTAATCTGGTGCACTCCCCCCCCCCCCGAATCAGTGTTTTAAGAAGAGTTCTCTGTGTCCTTTAACTTGGCAACTCCAGCGTTTACAAAATAAAGATTAATTTTTCTATATATTACCTAGGAGCAAGTCAGAGTTCAGCATGAGGCGAGAAGGAAAGCCAGAGAGAGACTGGGAATGTCACGCATGTACAAACCACAATTCACTGCCAAATGGGAAGCACTCAAAACAAGGCTGCGGCTCTGCCAGTGGGGCTGTTTCCCCGGCCCAGGAGCCCCTGCGGCTCATCACGTTAAAAATAGAGCTTGTGGGGCCGGCTAAGCACACATGCCTGAAGCCCAAGGACTGCAGTGAGGATCCCGGTTCGGGCCCCAACAAAGGTAACAACAAGGGCAACAAAATGGGAACAATGGCTTCCAGGAGCAGTGAATTCATAGTGAAGGCTCCGAGCCCCAGCAATGGAGACACACACACGCGCACACACGCGCACACACACTCACTCACACACACACTCACACACACACATACACACACACACACACACTCGCACGCACACACTCGCACACACGCACATACACACACACTCGCACGCACACACGCACACACTCACGCACGCACGCACACACTCGCACACATGCACACACACAATCACACACACACACACACACACACACTCGCACACGCACACGTTTATTTATTAATTTACTGCATGGGGGCAGAGGACTGGTATGGACCTCCCAGCCACTGTTGCTGGGGCTTCCACTGGCAGGATTGGCAATCCCCTGCGGGGACTGGAAGGAGCCGTTAGTCACCTGGAAGGCAAAGCGGACGTCGGTATGTAGACAGTTTATGCGGGCGGGCGGCAGGCTGAATGTTTTAAGGAAAGTGGGCTCCCTGAGGGAGACTTAAAGTGGCCGCCTGCCATGCGACGTTCGTGTCTCCTCCTTTTGTTCCACCCCTTGAAGAGAGAGAGACTTACCAGGGACTCCCCTCTCAGGTCAAGCTCTGCCCGGCTCCACCACATCCCCACACCCTCCTACACGGCTGGAGGATCCCGGTTCGAGCCCCCGGCTCCCCACCTGCAGGGGAGTCGCCTCACAGGCGGTGAAGCAGGTGTCTGTCTGTCTCTCTCTGTCTTCCCCTCCTCTCTCCATTTCTCTGTCCTATCCAACAATGAGAACATCAGTAACAACAACAATAATAACTACAACAATAAAACAAGGGCAACAAAAGTGAATAAATATTAATAAAAACATTAAAAATCCCAAAGAGTTACAACTATTTTTTTTCTTTCGCTTTTTGTGCCACTAGGGGTGGTGTTTATACAACGAATCTACTGCTCCTGGTAGCCATTTTTCCTTTCTTTACTTTTCCCCTTTTCTTTATAATTAATTAATTAATTAATTAATTTTTTTATTTAAGAAAGGATAAATTAACAAAATCATAGGATGGAGGGGCACAGCTCCACACAGTTCCCACCACCCAATCTCCATATCCCACCCCCTCCCCTGATAGCTTTCCTATTCTCTATTCCTCTGGGAGCATGGACCCAGGGTCATTGTGGGTTGTAGAAGGTGGAAGGTCTGGCTTCTGTAATTGCTTCCCCGCTGAACATGGGCGTTGACTGGTCGGTCCATACTCCCAGTCTGCCTCTCTCTTTCCCTAGTGGGGCAGGGCTCTGGGGAAGCTAAGCTCCAGGACACATTGGTGGGGTCGTCTGTCCAGGGAAGCCTGGCCAGCATCCTGATGACATCTGGAACCTGGTGGCTGAAAAGAGAGTTAACATACGAAGCCAAACAAATTGTTGAGCAGTCAAGGACCTAAAGGTTGGAATAGTGGAGAGGAAGTGTTGGGGGGGTACTCACTGCAAACTCTAGTGTACTTCTGCTTTCAGGTATATATTTTCCCTAATTTATGGACACGTGTGAGCATATGCTCTATCTCCTGGAACCTGGTCTATATCTAGGTATTGGGACTTTGGTAGGAAGTGAAATGCCTGGGGTGGAATTAGAGAATGCTATGAAAGGAAAGGTCTCACCCGAGTAATGAAGCTGAAGGGTTGTCCTTCCACACCTGAAGACTCTGGACACAATCTGAAGTGAAGCGTGCTGGGGTGGCACTCGTTGAGTTGATCTTTATTTTTTAATAGACAGGACAGAGAGAAATTGAGAGAGGGAGGGGGAAGACGGAGACGAGGAGAGACAGAGACACATAGAGACCTGCTTCCTCACTCAGAACCTTTCCTCCTGCAGGTGGGAAGTCGGGGCTTGAACCCAGGTCCTTGCCCATGGCAACGTGCACATCTGGAATCTAGCTCTTGAAAATTCCTTTTTTGATCACTTAAGCTCCCTCCAGCCAACCCTGCACATTATTTTCGAATTATTTCTGTGATATTGTAAGTTTCTTCCTTGACCTCACCCTCCTCAGTTCTAGTTTGTCTGTCTGTCTGTCTGTCTCTCTCCCACTCCTTTCTCTTTTGCTCCCTCTCAGGCCCACTCCTTCTCTGAGTGTCAAGTAGAGTGAATGCTGTTCCCATCAAGTTTCCCCACAAGAGCAGAAACGACCCCTTTGAAGTCCCCCCCCAGGCGGCTTTGTGGGGTCAGAGGACAGGACCCTAGCACTCCCCCGGCTGTACGGCTGCACGGCTGGACGACACTCAGACAGATCTGGGAACTTGTGGCATTCGGTGCCATGGGGCCTTAATTAATCAGAGGTATTATGAATTCTGTCTTAATAGCACTTGGCTTTTTTTTTTCCTTTTCTTTTTTCTTTAGGACTAATAAAATATTCCAGAAGAATTGTGTCAACTTTTCTTTTTTGGGGGGAGGAATATGATTATCATTCTAATGTTGTGATTGAAAACAAGGTGCATCTTGGCTGTGGACATGTGACCTGGGCATCACACCAGTCTCGGGGCTCAGAGCCCACAGACAAAGCACATGCTGTCATGGCGGCCGTGGGCTCAGCAGGTGACCAGCTCAGGAGCCTGCTGCGTCTTGTGGTCACCTGGGGTGTGGTGTCTCGGGACCTGATTACAGGTGTGGGAAACACGGCCTTAGGTCACGCCTGATCTCACCGTGAGATAATGACCACCTGCCCCTTCTAACTGGAGGCTGCCCGGGGCGGGTGGGCGAGGTGGGGCCCCGGGACGCGGCTCAGGCCCGTCCTGGCCTGCGGCACTGGGGTGTGGGCAGAGTTCGGGGCAGGTGAGAGGTGCTATTCCCGGCTCGGTGGATGGCCCGCCCGTGACCCCGAGGGCTTGGGCCCCCTCTGCGATTCCCAGCAGCCGCCAGCCCAGCCTCTTCTGGGGAGCTAGCCTAGCCTTGACCTCTCAACTTCTGACCTTTCTTTCTTTTTAAATTATTTATTTATTTGTTATTGGATAGAGACAGAGAGAAACTGAGAGAGAAGGTGGAGATAGAGAGGAAGACAGACAGACACCTGCAGACCTGCTTCACCGCCTGTGAAGTGACTCCCCTGCAGGTGGGGAGCCGGGGGCTCGAACCCGGATCCTGACTGGTCCTTGCACTTTGCCCCACGTGCGCTTAACCCGCTGTGCCACCGCCCGACTCCCAACTTCTGACCTTTGAACTCACCTGGTGTGCTTTCCTCCTGGCCCCTCGAACCCAGGTCCTCGAGCATGGCAACGTGTGTGCTGAGCCCACGGATATTTATATGTGAGCGACAGAGTAGCTCACAGGGTAGTGCGCTGCCTTGCCGTGAGCTGCCCTGGTTCCAGCCTGGCCTCCATTCCTTGGAGGAAGCTTTAGTGCTGTGGTCTCTCTCTCTCTCTCTCTCTCTCTCTCTCTCTCTCTCCCTCCCCCTCTCTCCCCCTGCCTCTCCCACTGCAGGTGGGGGCCGGAGGCTTGAACTTAGGTCCTTGTGTGCTGTAACGTGAGCTTAACCAGGTGGCCGCCACTCGGCCCTCCTCTTTTTTTTTTTTTTAAATTTATTTTTTATTTAAGAAAGGGTAAATTAACAAAACCATAAGGTAGGAGGGGCACAACTCCACACAATTCCCACCACCCAGTCTCCATATCCCACCCCCTCCCCTGATAGCTTTCCCACTCTCTAGCCCTCTGGGAGCATGGACCCAGGGTCGTTGTGGGTTGCAGAAGGTAGAAGGTCTGGCTTCTGTAATTGCTTCCCCGCTGAACATGGGTGTTGACTGGTCGGTCCATACTCCCAATCTGCCTCTCTCTTTCCCTAGTAGGGTGTGTCTCTGGGGAAGCGGAGGTCCAGGACACATTGGTGGGGTCTTCAATCCAGGAAAGCCTGGCCGGCATCCTGATGGCATCTGGAACCTGGTGACTGAAAAGAGAGTTAACATACAAAGACAAATTGTTGAGCAGTCAAGGACCTAAAGGTTGGAATAGTGGAGAGGAAGTGTTGGGGGGGTACTCACTGCAAACTCTAGTGTACTTCTGCTTTCAGGCATATATTTTGCAGTAGTTTATGGATACGTGTGAACATAAGCTCTCTCTCACAGAAACTAGTGTATATCTAGGTTATGGGACTTTGTTAGAAAGTGAACTACCTGAGATGAAATTAGAGTGTACTATAAAAGGAAAGGTCTCACCCAAGTGATGAAGCTGAAGGGTTGTCATTCCACACGTGAAGTCTCTGGACACAGTCTGAAGTGAAGCATGTTGAGGTGGCAATCGTTGTGTTGGTTAGGTTGTGATCGGCAGATGTAATATTATTTGATATGGATTGGGAGAGGCATACGGGAAAGTGGGCCCTATCCAAGGGTTCCAGGACTGGGGGAAGTAGGGGCTCCATAGTGGAGATGTGAGGTTCCTGCTGTCTTAGGGTTCAAAAAGACAATCGATAGTTAATGTTATCATCACATTATTTGTTAATTGGGTTAACTTTGAAAAGTCCTTTTGTTAGGGTTTGCTGTACAGTACCCAGTATCTTGTATATAGCTGTGCCATTGGTTGCTTCTGATCTACTTGGTCTAGGCTTTTGAGAGAGTCCGCATATCAAATACACAGCCTATATATTAAAAAGATTCAGTCTGTGTTTTAAAAAATTTCGAGACATACAATTAATTTTCCCCCTCTCATATTAACTAGTGATTGATATGACTACACTTTGCTAGGAGTGTACATAAACACCATTCCCACCACCAGAAGACTGTGACCCATCCCTCCTGCCCACCCCCACCCCCCACCGGCCCAGGAAGCTGCATGTCTGCCCTCCCCCTCACCTCAGGGCTTTTACTGTGGTGCTCTATGTCTTTTTTTAAAATTATTTTTATTTATTTCCTTTTGTTGCCCTTGTTGTTTTATTGTTGTTGTTATTGATATTGTCGTTGTTGGATAGGACAGAGAGAAATGGAGAGAGGAGGGGAAGGCAGAGAGGGGGAGAGAAAGACACCTGCAGACCTGCTTCACCGCCTGGGAAGCGACTCCCCTGCAGGTGGGGAGCCGGGGGCTCGAACCAGGGGTCTCCGGTCCTTGTGCTTTGCGCCGCGTGCGCTTAACCTGCTGCGCTCCCGCCTACCAACTCCTGGTCCTCCTCTGTCTTTCTGAGTCAGCTCAGAATGGCAAGACCCAGGCAATGACAAAATAGTAAAACCACACACACAGGCCCACACATGGGCTTTGTCTTTCTGAACGGGAGACGCCAGTCTGATAATTCTCGCCGACACGACAGACTGACACTCCCATAGTCTGTGGGATGCTGCTGACCCAGCAGGCTCAAGCAGCAGGCAGGGAAGCCTGCAGAACAGAGACTGGAGATGGGAGACGGGGCGGCTGGTTGTTGTTATTATCACATCAGTACTGATACTCACGGGGCGGCTGGTTGTTGTTGTTATTATTATTACCACATCACTGCTGATACTCACGGGGTGGCTGGTTGTTGTTGTTGTTATTATTATCACATCAGTGCTGATACTCACGGGCGGCTGGTTGTTGTCAAGTCTAGATTGTCGGCATGATTCTCAAACAGCTGGAGGAAGAGCTGCAGCACCCAGCCTCCAGGCCATAGATGTTGGGAGCCCGAGGGTGGAAGGTTCTGGTCCCACATTCAGCAGAGCCCTGACTCAGTGCAGAGCTGGGCCCGCCGCCCGCACCGCCCAGGCTTTCTGGTCCAGTGAGTCCTGACAATGGCCCCCGTGGCTCTCCAGGGCCGGATAATAGGCCCACAGGCGCCAGCCCTGCTGACCCGCTAACGATGCCGGGCTCACACTGGGCATTGTCCAAAGCCCACTTTGAAAACATGGCCCCCGGTGCAGAGCAGCGCCCCTCCCTCCCTGCCTGCCTCCCCCCACACCCCTGCGGGAAGCTTGGAAAGGAAGCTCAGGCCGGACACCCCCCAGGTCTGGAGGGTCTTAGTCATTCAGATGCCGGGGGCCCCACGCCAGGAGGGTTGCCACACGCTGCCGGCCTGTGTCCAGCTTGGTTCCCGGACTTGGTCACAGAGGTGGGCGGCAGCAGCTCATGGAGTCCTCTTTACATGGAAGCCTCCTCCTCCTCCCCTTCCTTCCTTCCCTGCCCTCTCCTCCTCCTCTGTCCCTCCATCTCCTTGTCTTCCTCCTCTTCCCTCCCACCCCAGCTTCAGTCTGCTCTTCCAGGTTATTAGGATCACAGGAGTCCCCCAGACATGTCACTAAGTAATAGGACTGGGGGCTGGGGAGGCAGCATCACGGTTCTGCGGCAGACTCTCCTGCCTGAACCGCTGAGGTCCCAGGTTCAATCCCCAGCACCACCATCAGTCAGGGATGAGCAGGGTTCTGGTCTCTCTGTCTCTCTCTTTCTCTGTATCTCTCTCATTAAAAATAACAAGTAATAGAAGTCATAGAGAGGGAGAGGAAGATAGACACCTGCAGACCTGCATTACTGTTTGTGACTGGTGTGGCTTCACTGCTGTCACCATGCTGGTTACTGTTCCCTGTTCCACGGAGTCACCTCTAGCCTCAAGATGCCAGCTCCCAGAACTGCAAGGACCCACTCAGTCAGGGAGCCTCCTGTACCCCATGGCTTCTGGGATGAGCCAGACCCCAGAGGACATGGCCCCCGAGGTCCCAGAGCTCAGCAGACCCCAGAGGGCATGGCCCCAGGTCCCAGGGCTCAGCAGACCCCAGAGGGCATGGCCCCCAAGGTCCCAGGGCTCAGCAGACCCCAGAGGACATGGCCCCCCAGGTCCCAGGGCTCAGCAGACCCCAGAGGGCATGTCCCCAGGTCCCAGGGCTCAGCAGACCCCAGAGGGCATGGCCCCCCAGGTCCCAGGGCTCAGCAGACCCCAGAGGGCATGTCCCCAGGTCCCAGGGCTCAGCAGACCCCAGAGGGCATGGCCCCCCAGGTCCCAGGGCTCAGCAGACCCCAGAGGGCATGTCCCCAGGTCCCAGGGCTCAGCAGACCCCAGAGGGCATGTCCCCAGGTCCCAGGGCTCAGCAGACCCCAGAGGACATGGACCCCCAGGTCCCAGGGCTCAGCAGACCCCAGAGGGCATGTCCCCAGGTCCCAGGGCTCAGCAGACCCCAGAGGGCATGTCCCCAGGTCCCAGGGCTCAGCAGACCCCAGAGGGCATGTCCCCAGGTCCCAGGGCTCAGCAGACCCCAGAGGGCATGGCCCCCCAGGTCCCAGGGCTCAGCAGACCCCAGAGGACATGGACCCCCAGGTCCCAGGGCTCAGCAGACCCCAGAGGGCATGTCCCCAGGTCCCAGGGCTCAGCAGACCCCAGAGGGCATGTCCCCAGGTCCCAGGGCTCAGCAGACCCCAGAGGGCATGGCCCCCCAGGTCCCAGGGCTCAGCAGACCCCAGAGGACATGGACCCCCAGGTCCCAGGGCTCAGCAGACCCCAGAGGGCATGTCCCCAGGTCCCAGGGCTCAGCAGACCCCAGAGGGCATGTCCCCAGGTCCCAGGGCTCAGCAGACCCCAGAGGGCATGGCCCCCCAGGTCCCAGGGCTCAGCAGACCCCAGAGGGCATGTCCCCAGGTCCCAGGGCTCAGCAGACCCCAGAGGGCATGGCCCCCCGGGTCCCAGGGCTCAGCAGACCCCAGAGGGCATGTCCCCAGGTCCCAGGGCTCAGCAGACCCCAGAGGGCATGGCCCCCCAGGTCCCAGGGCTCAGCAGACCCCAGAGGACATGGCCCCCCAGGTCCCAGGGCTCAGCAGACCCCAGAGGGCATGTCCCCAGGTCCCAGGGCTCAGCAGACCCCAGAGGGCATGTCCCCAGGTCCCAGGGCTCAGCAGACCCCAGAGGGCATGGCCCCCCAGGTCCCAGGGCTCAGCAGACCCCAGAGGGCATGGCCCCCCGGGTCCCAGGGCTCAGCAGACCCCAGAGGGCATGTCCCCAGGTCCCAGGGCTCAGCAGACCCCAGAGGGCATGGCCCCCCAGGTCCCAGGGCTCAGCTGACCCCAGAGGGCATGGCCCCAGGTCCCAGGGCCCCTGCAAGGCAGCTGGCTGCCATGAACGTCCTGAGTGCTGAGTGTTACGTGCTGATGCTGGATGATTTCTCTTCATGGTTTGCTGCCTCCTCACTGGGCTGTCTCCATAGCAACCCCTCTCAAACACCACTTGCTCGTGATGCTCAGAGTAAACAGGTGGCAGGGGAACATCCCCAATTCAGGGGGTTGGAGCCAGCGGGCCTGTCACGAGGGATGAAGGTGACACTCTGGTCCTGGGAGCACCCCTCAGGGGCAGGTGCTGGGTGCTAGGTGTCTGTGACAGGGGAAGTCACCCAGTGGGAGTTGTGCGTTGTCTGCTGGCGCATCTGGGCTCCGAGAGGCTCCGTGACTTAGGGGGCCCTCAAGCTCTCTGGGTGGAGGCATGAAGTGGCCACACGTCGGAGAGTCAGATTCCTTTCTGGGTCTCGGCCTCCGCATGCACAAAGCTCAGAGACTAAGGGCGTCTGTCTCCCTCAAGACACACGTCCTTGGCGAGTAGGTCCCTGGCAGGTGCTGCAGAGATATGCTGATGTCAGCAAAGCCAAAGGCAGGAGGTGGCTCAGTGGGGAGGCGGGCGCTCACTCTCTCCCTCTCTCTCTCCCTCTCCCCCTCTCCGTCTTCCCTCTCCCTCCCCGCCCCCTCCCTCTCTCTCAGTCCACAGTTGACAAGGTGCTGGCCGGTCTTGCCCTGTTCTGTGGGCACAGCCCTGCTCACTCACTCTTGAAGGCGTCATGGAATGTCTGTGTGTAAATAATCACTGAGTAAGGAACAGGTCGGAGTTTTTAGTACTTTTTAGAATTTGGAAGTGAAAAATGCAGCCAAACGCAGGCCTCCTTCCTGGTGCACCAGGAAACAGATGCTGTCACATGAGCTTTAGTTTGCTTGTTTATTTGTTCGATGATTTTATTTATTTCTGGATAGAGCCAGAGAAATTGAGAGGGGAAGGAGGGGGGCTGGGGGAGACAGCATAATGGTTATGCAGTCAGACTCTAATGCCTGAGGCTCTCAGATCCCAGAGCTGAGCCAGAGCTGAGCAGAGCTCTGGTAAAACAAAATGAGAGAGAGAGAGAGAGAGAGAGAGAGAGAAGAGCTGAGCAGACAGCGGCAGCGACGGTGGCAGGGTCCAGGCCCTCTGAGTAACCGCTGGGAGGAGAGCCCCTCCTGCCCGACACGCTTGGACTTGAGGGGATGAAAAGTGGGTGTCAGTCAGGGTCAGAGACACGGCTCCCCGGGCTGGGCACGTCCTCAACCAGCGTCGCAGGAGAGGCTTGAGGTGCCAGGCGCTGCTGCAGTGCTCTCTCCTCTCTCTCTCTCTCTTTCTTTCTTTCTTTCTTTCTTTCTTTCTTTCTTTCTTTCTTTCTTTTCTTCTTTTTTTTTTCCTCCAGGGTTATTGCTGGGGCTTGGTACCAGCACTAGGAATCCACTGCTCCTGAAGGCCATTTTTTCCCCATTTTGTCGCCCTTGTTGTCATTGTTATTTTTGTCATTGATGTTGTTGTTGTTGGACAGGACAGAGAGAAATGGAGAGAGGAGGGGAAGACAGAGAGGGGGAGAGACAGACAGACACCTGCAGACCTGCTTCACCGCCTGGGAAGCGACTCCCCTGCAGGTGGGGAGCCGGGGGCTCGAACCGGGGTCCTTATGCCGGTCCCTGCGCTTTGTGCCACCTGCACTTAACCTGATGCGCTACCGCCTGACCCCTCCCTGTCTCTTATCTCCCTCCCTCCCCCTCTCTCCCTCTCCCTCTTTCTGCCTAGCCTTCTCCCTCTCTCCCCTCCCTCTTTCTCTCCCTCTCTCCCTCTTTCTGTCTCTCTCTCTCCTCGTCTCCCTCTCTCCCTTTCTCTGTCTGCCCCTCCCTCTCTCTTTCTGTCTGAGTGAGAAAAGCACCACCCATGTGGTGAAATCGAGCATCCAAGAACCTCCTCCCCCAAACAAGACAGAAATAATGGGGAAGGGTTGACTCCGAGACAGCGGGGCCGCTGGAGCTCACAGCAAGATGCAGGACGGGCTCAGCCTGCGGTGGGGACAGAGACCCCCAGCTCTGAGCTGAGCGGTGACCATTCAGACAAATGCCGTTCCTGCCGGCACTTGTCACCGAAGCAAAGGACACCCAGTTCTGCTGGGGACAAGGGCTTGTATGAGCAGCAAGTGCCGGCTGGCACCTGGCGAGCTCCCCAGACCCGCCGCCCCGCTCCCTGCACAGGGCACATCCCTGGCCAGATACCAGACGGAGACTCTCGGGTTCCCCGGGCAGCGGCCTGGACTCACACCCGCGAGGAGACTCCTTGAGGAGACTCGTGCCGTCCGTCCGTCCGTCCGTCCGTGCTGCTGTTCTTTCTTCTTCTCCTCTTTTCTTCTTCCTGTTCCTTTTCTCCCTTAATTTTTTATTATCTTTATTTATTGGACAGAGACAGCCAGAAATCAAGAGAGAAGGGGGAGAGAAAGGGGGAGAGAGACAGAGAGACACCTGCAGCCCTGCTCACTGCTCGTGAAGCTTTCCCCCTGCAGGTGGGGGTGGGGGGCTGGAACCCGGGTCCTTGCGGACTGTGACGTGAGCACTTTAATCAAGAGTGCCATCAACTGGTCCTTCCTCCTCCTCCTCTCCTCCTCCTCCTTCCTTAAATATTTTTTTAAGATTTTTTTTTGTATTTATTTATTCCCTTTTTTGTTGCCCTTGTTTTATTGTTGTTGTTATTGATGGTGTCATTGTTGGACAGGACAGAGAGAAATGGAGAGAGGAGGGGAAGACAGAGAGAGGGAGAGAAAGACAGACACCTGCAGACCTGCTTCACCGCCTGGGAAGCGACTCCCCTGCAGGTGGGGAGCCGGGGCTTGAACCGGGATCCTTACGCTGGTCCTTGTACCACCTGCGCTTAACCCGCTGCGCTCCCACCTGACTCCCAATATTTATTTAGAGACAGAGACAGACTGACATGGAAGCATATGGAACACAGAGAGGGAGAGAGAGAGAGAGAGAGAGAGAGAGAGAGAGACCTGCAGCCCTGCCTCACCACTTCTGAAGCTTCCCTCTACAGGTGGGGACTGGGGGCTTGAACCCGGGTCCTTATACTGTGTGCTCAACCAGCTGAGCCACTGCCCAGCCCCTCTTCCCCTCTCAGTTATTAGTGAGAAAGAGAGGGAGAGAAAGGAGGGAACCGGAACATTGTCCCGGCCTACTCTGGGCTCAAACTCAGGGCGGCGGCCACGCGCACCCCGTGTTGAGCGCTGCGCGGCCCCAGCATGGATGAGGAGAGCGCTCCCGTCCCACCCTGGCCAGAGAGGGCACCTGAGGTCCACTTCGCCCAGTGAGCTTCCTTGGAGCCGTGCCTCCGAGAACCTGGCGACGGACGAGGTCGGTGAGGGCCTGTCAGGGCCCTGGTCTCTCAGCCCTGTGTGCCCCAGTGGGTGTTAGCAGATGTGTCTGCAGAGCTGCCTCTCAAGTGGGAAACTGTCTCATGAAGACGCAAAGCAGGGGCAGGGGGCTCTCCCACGAGACTCGCATGGGACAGGCTCCAGGTTTGGGCCCCGCTGCCGCTGATAGCAGGAGCCGGGCAGCTCACACCTCAGGTGGACGCGTGAGAGAGGAGTTCCCCACCCCACCCCAGACACAGAGCCTGGCACACGTCCTGCCCAGGTGGGACTCCAAGAATGCCCAGCGTGTGGGCTGGCTTCTGGCAGGAGGACTCGCTGCATCTGTGCCCCCGCTCCGGCCTCAGCCAGCGGGTGGCGGGTGGCGGGTGGCGGGTGGCGGGTGGCGTCTCCTCCAGCACTCTGCCTTGCCCTGCCTCCCAGAGCCACAGCCTGCCACTCTCCTCTGGGTGTAGTCCACTGTCTTTCTTTCCTCCTTTCTCTCCTTCTTTCTGACTCTCTCTTTCTCTTTCTTTCCTTCTGTGATTTAATAATGGTCAATGACACTGTAAGACCTCAGGGGTTCCATTCCACACAGCTCCCACCACCAGAGTTCTGTGTCCCACCCTCCATTGGAAGCCTCCCTGTTCTTCTTTCTCCCTTTTTTCTTTTTCTCTGCCTCCAGGGTTACTGCTGGGCTCGGTGCCTGCACTATGAATCCACTGCTCCTGGAGGCCATTTCCCCCATTTTGTTGCCCTTGCTGTTGTTGTTGGACAGGACAGAGAGAAATGGAGAGAGGAGGGGAAGACAGAGAGGGGGAGAGACAGACAGACACCTGCAGACCTGCTTCACCGCCTGGGAAGCGACTCCCCTGCAGGTGGGGAGCCGGGGGCTCGAACCGGGATCCTTGTTGCGAGTCCAGGGACAGGCCCAGCCTTCCTCAGGAGGAAGTTCTGCAAGCAGGAGGTAGAGGCAGACCGACTGACAGAAACTTCCAGAGGGAGAGACATCATCATGGGTAGAACAGAGCCGGAGCTCCATCTAGGGTGAGCTCTGCCAGGGCGGGAAGGCAGGGCGAGG
Organism: Erinaceus europaeus; assembly: GCF_950295315.1. Lineage (NCBI taxonomy): Eukaryota > Metazoa > Chordata > Mammalia > Eulipotyphla > Erinaceidae > Erinaceus > Erinaceus europaeus. The sequence goes on along the minus strand of NW_026648253.1, from coordinate 33,371 downwards.
TTCCAGACGGACTCGGGACTGGTGGTTGCTGGGTGTCCACAGCACAGAGCACCTCCTGCCAGCAGCGTGTGGGGGGCTTCAGACCCCAGGGGTAGTGGGGCCATGAGACTGGCTTTGGCTAATTAAGGGTGCTGGTGAGCCTGCCAGGTGTCCAGTCACCAGAGATCTCTTCCCAGAGATGCCATGGCAGCTCCTGGGACACCCAGCTGTGCAGAGGCAGGGAGGGAGGAGTGCAGCCCCTGCTCACCCCAGCTGCATGGGGGCCCGGGGCTGCACAGTGGTCCGAGGGGAGGCAGGTGAGTGGGGAGAGCCGACAGGTCGGCACTTACACATGCGGTGCCGCAGGGGGCCAGCAGAGCAGTTAGAATCCACGAAGCCGCTTAACAGGTGGCTGGGTGAGGTAGCTCACTGGGTAGCGCACCTGCCGTGCCACGGCACAGTCCCGGTTGGAGCCCCCAGCCGGCCACTTGGGATTGAGGCAGCACTGGGAGGGGTGGGGGCTGGAGGCTCAGGGCTGGAGGGCTGTATATTTCAGCCATCCTCTCTCTCTGGAAAAATCAGCCTGCTGTGGTAGGTAAAGCAACATAAAACTGACCTGTTTCAGAGAATTGACAAGAAAAAGCAACGAGACCTTGAGCTTCAGCCACCAGGTTCCAGATGCCACCGTGACGCCAGCCTGACCTCTCTGGGCAGACGGCCTCACCAACGTGTCCTGGAACCCCCCCTCCCCAGAGCCCTGCCCCACCAGGGACAGACAGAGACAGGCTGGGGGGGTGGATCCACCTGCCAACACCCATGTCCAGCGGAGAAGCAGTGACAGAAGCCAGGTCTCCCACCTTCCGCTCCCCATAAAGAATTTGGGTCAGGGAGTCTGGCGGTAGCGCAGCAGGTTAAGCGCACGTGGCGCAAAGTGCAGGGACTGGCGTGAGGATCCCGGTTCGAGCCCCCGGCTCCCCACCTGCAGGGGAGTCGCTTCACAAATGGTGAAGCAGGTCTGCAGGTGTCTGTCTCTCTCTCCCCTTCTGTCTTCCCCTCCTCTCTCCATTTCTCTCTGTTCTATCTAACAACGACAACATCAATAACAACAACAACAATAACTACAATAACAAGGGCAACAAAAGGGAAAATAAATAAATAAAAAAAAAGAATTTGGGTCCATACTCCCAGAAGGATAAAGAATAGGGGAACTTTGGGAGTCGGGCGGTAGTGCAACAGGTTAAGCGCACGTGGCACGAAGCACAAGGACCGGCGTAAGGATCCTGGTTCAAGCCTCTGGCTCCTCACCGGCAGGGGGGTCGCTTCACAGGTGATGAAGCAGGTCTGCAGGTGTCTGTCTTTCTCTCCCCCTCTCTGTCTTCCCTCCTCTCTCTATTTTTCTCTGTCCTATCCAACAAGGACGACATCAATAACAACAACAATAACTACAATAAAACAAGGGCAACAAAAGGGAAAATAAATAATAAAAAAAAGAATAGGGAAGCTTTCAGTGGAGGGGGTGGGACAGGGAATCCTGGTGGTGGAATTATACCTTATCTTACAATCTTGTTCATCATTAAATCATTAATAAAAATGTACAAATATTGCACCAAAGCAGAAGATTGAGGTGGGGGGAGGACTCAGGTCCTGGAACAGGATGGTGGAGGAGGACCTAGAGGGGTAGGTTGCTATGTGGAAAACTGAGAGGCGCTACACATGTACAGACTGCTGCATTTTCCTGTCGGCTGAAAGCTGCTAATCCCCCAAATAAAGAAAATATACATTTAAAAAAAGGCGGATAGATCCTATGGAATCCAACACACCCATCCAAAGAGATCTGTGTACACACATGTTCTGAGCAGCACAATTATTTATTTATTTCATTTTTGTTGTACTTGTTGTTTTTATTGTTGTTGTAATTATTATTGTTGTTGCTGATGTCATCGTTGTTGGATAGGACAGAGAGAAATGGAGAAAAGAGGGGAAGACAGAGAGGGAGAGAAAGATAAACACCTGCAGAGCTGCTTCACCGCCTGTGAAGTCACTCCCTGCAGGTGGGGAGCCAGGGCTCGAACTGGGATCCTTGAGTCGGTCCTTGTGCTTTGTGCCACGTGCGCTTAACCCGCTGCGCTACATCCCGACTCCCAGCAGCACAATGTGTAACAGCCCAAACCTGGAAGCAACCCAGGTGTCCAACAACAGACGAATGCGTGAGCAAGTTGTGGTCTGTATACACAATGGAATACTACTCAGCTGTAAAAAATGGTGACTTCACCGTTTTCAGCCGATCTTGGATGGACCTTGAAAAATTCATGTTGGGAGTCGGGCTGTGGCGCAGTGGGTTAAGCGCAGGTGGCGCAAAGCACAAGGACCGGTTTAAGGATCCTGGTTCAAGCCCCCAACTCCCCACCTGCAGGGGGAGTCATTTCACAAGCAGTGAAGCAGGTCTGCAGGTGTCTGTCTTTCTCTCCCCCTCTCTGTCTTACCCTCCTCTCTCCATTTCTCTCTGTCCTGACCAACAACAATGACATCAATGACAACAACAATAAAACAGCAAGGGCAACAAAAGGGAATAAATGAATAATAAAAAATATTAAAAAAAGAAAAATTCATGTGAAATGAAATAAGTCAGAAACAGAAGGATGAAAATGGGATGATCTCACTCTCAGGCCGAAGTTGAAAAACGAAATCAGACGAGAAACCACAAGTAGAATCTGAACTGGAGTCGCAGCAAAGTCAAAGACTCTGGTGTGTGTGTGGGGGGGAGAATACAGGTCCAAGAAGGGTGACAGAGGACCTAGTGGGGGGGTATTGTTATCTGGGAAGCTGGGAATGTTATGCATGTGCAGACTATTGTATTTACTGTGGACTGTAAAACATTGATCCCCAATAAAGGAACTGAAAATAAAAGGCTCTGAGCCTCTGTGTTGACTCGCCGTGGCAAGGCAGGTGCGCGGGGTCAGTCTCGGCAAGTCTTCCGTCTCGATTCTCCCGAGCCGCCCTGTGGTGCTAGGGTCTAGATGGCCCCAGTGACCAGCTTTCCTGAGGGGCTGGGGGACGGCTGGCCGGACGTGCAGCCTGCTTTCAGACAAACACAAGGAGGCTGAGCGGTTCTCCTTTATCTGCCGGCTCTTACACCCGCGTGGCGTGCTCTGCTGCCTGAGTTTTGTCACGTCTGTTTTCAGTGCCGCTGCAGGGTGACCTGGCCTGGGCGCTGGGGGTGTCTCCCAGTGCGGAATCTGGACCGGCTGCTTTCCTGCCATGTTCCCGAAGGTTTGCTGTGAGTCCACTGGCAGGGATGCCAGACGGAGGGTCATGAAGGAGCCCAGAAATGGGTTTTCCCTTAGCTCTAAATCTGAAAGGTACATAAAACCCATTTTCTCAGCCGCAGGCTGAGTCATTAGAGCTTTGAGTCTATTTACTAGTGGGCATTATTTAAATGAAGCAAAAAAAAAAAAGAGTCCATTTTCAAATGAATTCCTTTTTAAACTGTCAAACGGAAGGAATCCACTTGTGCAGGGAATCATCCTAGAGGCTCAACGGTGAACTGAAAGCAGGTGGGAAGAAAGACTGTTATCGAAGTGAGTATTTCAGGATGACACTGATCACTCCTCTGGCCAGTCTGGATTTGAAAATGTCTGTTTCTGGGAGAGCCCCAGGGCCCGACGCTCTATGAAGATGCTGCGCCCTGGTGACGGGGTGCCGTTTGCCCTCTGCTGTGGCTTTAACCGCAGGACCCTAGTGCTGTGTGTGGTCAGGACAGCCGCACACTAGCTGGAGCTTCTCCCTGGGCTGAGGACACTGGGGGGGCTTCTCACGTGATGTGTAGCACCTGTCACCTGTCACGCACTGGCCTCTGGCCCTCTGCACACTGCCCTGTGCGGCTGAGCCAATGACACAGAAGTTGTGTAGAAATAGGGAAAATGTCAGATCTGCTTGGCAGAACCACCTGGAAGTTGGGCCTTGGCAATGAGACGGCACCCCGGACAGACGGCACCAGGGGAGCGCTCTTTGCAAGGCTGGTGTGTCTGCCCCATCTCCTCTAGGGCTTGCTGGGCTTAGCTGGTGTGCTCGCCTGCAGCGCCTCTGCGGGCCCTGGTAGGGCTGCTGACCGTCATCAGCGAGGTCGCTCTCTCCGGGGGGCTCCCTGGACAGACCTGGACAGGCTTCTCACCCAGCTCTCCTGGGACGGGGGCTTAGAAACCTCACAGACTCCAGTGCTGAAACGGAGACTGCTTCTTGCGCCGCCGGCCACCTTTGGGGCAACACAGCCGGCCGGGAGCGCATTCTGCACAGCGGCGCTTTGGGAGGGGGCTGCTGCTGCATCTTGACTGCTGGTCCCCTGAAAGCAGGACGGGGCCTTGGTTCCTCTGTTTGTTGCTGGTGGGGGACTGTTTTGTTCTCTGACTGCACTCGGTGGGTGTTTATTTAATTAAACCGATGCGGCCTTGTTCCAAGAAACTGGATTTTAAGCGGACCTAACCCGTGGCAGGTGCTGACTGGGCACGGGAAGAGTTGGCACGGGGGGAGCTGCTAAGAGCTGCCCTGGGATACGCTCCCACCTGCCGGCGCCGGCTTCCAGGTGTGTGTGCAGGTGCGCACGTGTGCGAGCGAGTACCGGCGGCCTCCCCAGCCCAGAAAGCCCTGCGAGCCTGCGGTCCCCGGCCGAGGGGCTTCCCGCGGGAGGGTTCCGAGCGACCGGCTGGGGTCCGGGGTCACCCCGGAGTCGTGGGGGAGGCGGCGGGCAGCCCAGCTCCTCAGGGTCCGCAGGGTGCAGGAGCCGCTGCTGGGGCGGCAGGGGGGGAGGGGGAGGGGACAGGGGGAGGGGAGGGGGACGAGGAGGGGGAGGGGACAGGGGGAGGGGCAGGGGCGTCCTGGGGGAGGCGCACGCGTGCTTGGGGGGAGGGGAGGCAGAAGGCGGGGAGGGGGGAGGAGGGGAGGGCGGGGCGGAGGCGGGAGGCGGGAGGCGGGAGGCGGGCGGGAGGCCGGGCTGGCAGGCGGGAGGCGCGGGCCGGGAGACGCAGGCGCGGGCGGCGGGGAGAAAGTTGCCCGCAGCCCCCGGAGGCCCCGCGTCGAGGCTCCGCGCACACGGCCGCCGGCGCTGCACCTGCCGCGAGGATGCGCCGAGCCGGGCCGCCCTGAGCGCGGGGACCCCGGACCTCCGGACGGACCCCGGACAGACCTCGGACCCCGGACCCCGGACCCCGGGGCTGCAGGCGGAACGAACGCGGACCCACAGCCGGACCTCGGACCCCGGACCGCGGAGCCCCAGCCCAGACCCGCGGCCGCCCCCACTGCACCGCCTGGCCAGCCCGGCAGCGTCAGTCCACCGCCCCACCGGCCGGGCCCGCGCCTCTGAGCTCCGCACCGGCGGCACCCCGCACCCGGGCAGCACCCCGCACCCGGGCGGCACCCCGCACCCGGGCGGCACCTCGCACCCGGCCGGCACCCGGCCGGCACCCCGCACCCGGGCGGCACCCCGCACCCAGGCGGCACCCCGCACCCGGCCGGCACCCCGCACCCGGCAGCACCCCGCACCAGGCAACACCCCGGCACCCGGGCGGCACCCCGCACCCGGCAGCACCCCGCACCAGGCAACACCCCGGCACCCGGCCGGCACCCCGCACCCGGGCGGCACCCCGCACCCAGGCGGCACCCCGCACCCGGCCGGCACCCCGCACCCGGCAGCACCCGGCACCCGGCCGGCACACCGGCACCCGGCAGCACCCCGCACCCGGCCAGCACCCCGCACCCGGCAGCACCCCGCACCAGGCAACACCCCGGCACCCGGGCGGCACCCCGCACCCGGCAGCACCCGGCATGGCGCCCCGCAGACCCGGCCGGCGGGAGATGCTGCCGCAGCAGGTCGGCTTCTTGTGCGCGCTGCTGGCGCTGCTGTGCTGCGCCTCCGGCCTCCTGGGCACCGGGGGTAGGTGCGCCCCGGGCGCTGGGGGGGCTTGGCTGCCAGGGTGGGCACCGGGCCTCACCTCTTGCACCCCCGGCGGGTAGACGGGGCCCCAGGGCCTTTCCTGCCGCCCGAGCGGCTCTGTCCCCAAGGCTGGGCGCCCCTGGGGCTCAGCTCGGGCTCTGGGCTGTTACCAGGGCTGCCCGGGGCCCCTGGGTGCCTGGCTGGTGCCGCCCGCCCGTGGTGCTTCTGGCCCGGGCGGGCCGAGCTCAGCGGTCGCTCTGCCCTCCCGAGCTACATCCCCGAGCAGCCCCTGGCTGCCTTCACTCCCGGCTGCTCCATAACCCGAACCCCAGGGCAGCGCTGCTGGGGGAGCCTGGCCGCAGCCGGAGTTTCAGATCTGAGGCACAGAGGAGAAACTTACAAAGATCGGATCTGGGGGGTGCCTGGGAGCCCGGTGGGCGCCTCGGAAGACATCAGCTGTGCTGACACTGGCGTTTTCCACTGGTGGCTGAGGACCTTTTAGTTTTGCTTTCTGTACTTAAAACAGGAGAGAGGCAGCCTGCGTGTGTGTGCGTGTGTGTGTGTGTGTGTGTGTGGGTCAGTCGGGCAGTTAGAAAAGGCATGGTTTGGGGAGGATTCGGAGTGACAGGTGTGTGTGTGTGTGTGTGTGTGTGTGTCACTCGGGCAGTTAGAAAAGGCATGGTTTGGGGAGGATTCGGAGTGACAGGTGTGGGTGTGCGTCTGTGTGTGTGTGTGTGTGTGTGTGTGTGTGTGTGTCACTCGGGCAGTTAGAAAAGGCATGGTTTGGGGAGGATTCAGAGTGACAGGTGCGAGTCAGGTGGAGCTTGATTAAACTTCCACAGCAGCAGGAGCTGAACACGCCTTTCAGAGCCCTGGCTGTGCTGTGAGGACTGAGATTCCAGAGCGGCTGTTTGAGCAGAAAGGCAGGAGGGGATCTCTGAACGGCTGGTTAATACCCTGTGCTCGGCAGGCCGGTGTGTTTCCCCCTGCAGTTGCACACCAGCAACAACAAAACACTTCAGAGTGCTTAGATGTCAGTGTTAAGGGGAGAAATGGTTCCTCGCGGGAGTGGCGTGGGCATCTGGGGGGAAGGCTCCCAGGCTTTTCCCGCGAGAAGCACCCATGCTTAGCCAGGCAGGAGTTGCACTAGGGAGCCTGACAGGTCCCTGGCGTGAGAGCTTGTCATTGCAAATCCGGGTCCCAGCCTGACTCTACAGGGTCAGAACTTCCGTGTTCCCAGAGCCTCCATGGAACCCTGAGTCCATTCTGGGTCAGACGCCCCGGACTGGCCCCATCGGCCTTTCCCACGTGCTTGCTGATGGACCCAAGGCGTAATTCCTCCAGGGCTGGGAAACCTGAGCTAATGGTTCACCTGAGTGATGACAGCCGCCCCCCAGAGGCCTTCTGGGTCACGGCAGACCACGCAGGTGGACCCTGGGGCCAGACAAGGGGGCATTGCCGTGTTCCCCTCCACCTCCCCCTCTCCCCCTCTCCCTCCATTCTTCTCCCTCTCCCTCTCTTTCTGTCTTGAGAGACTAGAGGTCTTAAGAGAGAGGTTGCCACGATAGGGCAGACAGTACATTGACCTAATGGTGCCTGGGATCTATTTCTCCAATCCAGGGCACAAAACAGCATCTGCAGGCAAGCATGCCCCACCAGACACGTGGAGAAATAGGAGGCTGATGGCCACACCGAACGTGACTCAGGCGGCTAAGAACTGCACAGACCCAGGTAGGAAGCGGAGCCTCTCCTCTTTCCCGCCGGCCCCCCAGCATCTGGCCTGGGCACACGGCCCAGCGGACGGTGCCGGGGAGTGTGGCTGCGAGGACCTGTGCAGGGCGGGAGCGGGGAGGCGTGGGGAGAGAACACGCAGGCTCTGATCACTCAGGCTGCTAAGCAACTCAGCCACTCGCTTTCCCAACAACTGAAAGGTTGCACACGAAGTTCCAGCTGTCATTTGGCTGGCTCAGGAGGCTGTAGGAGGCAGGTGCCCCTCGCTCTGGGCCAGTTCCTTCCCCGTGGGCTCAGGTGGCCCCGAGGGGCCCTGGGGTGCTGGGGCCCCTGCCCTGTGTGTCCTGGGGTGCCCCTCTGCTGCCCCTCTTCAGGTTTCCCTGGGGCGTAGAGGCTGCGGAGCCTTGAGGTTGCATTCTGTGTCTGGTCTTCTGCCCAGGCAGCTGGTGCTGATGGCAAGCTATTTCTTGGTGCTGCCCCGACCTCAGTGGGACTGTTTTGGGCTTCAGCTCAGCCCCGACACTGGATCTGAAACCCCGCCAGCCACCCCGTCGTTCTGTCACGGCTGCCGCCACTCGGCTTTTTCCTTTTTTAAAAATTTCTTTATTGGGGGATTAAGGTTTTGCATTCGACGGTACGTACAGTAGTTTGTACATAACATTTCCCAGTTTTCCACATAGCAGTACAACCCCCACGAGGTCCTCTGTCATCCTTCTTGGAGCTGTACTCCCCCCCCACCCAGAGTCTTTTACTTTGGTGCAGGACGCCAACTCCAGTTCAGGCTCTATGAGCCGTCGGATAGATCGCACGTCTTCCTAGGCCTCGGTCCTCCCGCTGGTCTGATGGATACACGAGTATCTTCCTGCTCTGGTCTGGGTCTCGTTGGGACGGGGCCTGGAACCGCAAAGAGGCCGCTGTGGGGTGGGGGCACGTTCACACGTCTGGTCCCCACGGGCTGGTCCCAGGTCCCCGTGGGGAGAGGCCGTTGGGTGCGCAAGGCTGCGCTGAGAAGCCCGACCCGTGCTGCTGTCGGCTGGCTCCGTGAGTTTCGCTTAGATTCTTGGTCCAGTGTCTCCTGCCCTTCTGCATCCTTTGCCTCCCCCCTCCTTTGCCCTCTAAAGAGCCCCTCTGGGGGTTTGGGGTGGGCCAGTGCTGGCCTGCAGAGAACAGGTGGGACCTCCTTCTGAACCCAGACGTCCCCCGTGACTGTTCTGGTGGCTGTCCCTGCCCACGTCCACCTGCCCAGCCGGCCTGAGCTTCCTCAGCCAGAAGTGGAGGTGTGGCGAGCTCATGAAGGGCTGATGCTGGGGCCGCCCGTCCCTCCAGGAGCCCCTGAGCTGACTCAGCTTCGCCCACTACAGGGACCCCGTGGTTCTGGGTCAGGAGTGAGAGGCTGTGCCGCTTTGGCTGATTTAAAACAACGTTTAAAATTATCTTTATTTATTATTGCCAGAGGTTGAGAGGGGAGGGAGGGAGACACACCTGCAGCCCTGCTTCACCGCTTGCAAAGCTTTCCCCCTGCAGGTGGAGACCAGGGGCTTGAACCCAGGTCACTGTGACCTATGCTTGACCAGGTGTGCCACCACCCACTGGCTGCACACTTTGACTGATCTTAGCCGCCGCTGCCCCAGGTCTGAGCTGATGGCCTTCTCCCAGAACTCTGCAGCTGTCACCCTGCTTCTCAGGACCGAGGCGTCCTGAGCCCCACTAGTGCTCTGTGCCCCTGGTCAGACGTCGCCTCTCGGCAGCAGCCCCAGGAGGCCTGGTCACGGGGCCCATGTGAGCAGGCCCGTGCTGCCACCCAGACATGCCTCCCTGTCACTGGGCCTCACAGACTGGGAACGTTGTTGGCTCAGCCAATGAAAGCACAGGGCCAGAGGTGAGGAGGTGCCCTGGGTCTTGGACTCAGCCGTCCAGGCCGAGGACCCTACCTGGCTGTGCTGAAGCCCCCGGGTCCTCATGCTCCCTGGGCCACAGGAGCCTCCTCAGATGCTGGGCCTGGGGAGGGGACCTGGACAGGCCTCCACCTGGACCACTGGTGCCCCTCTGGGAAGGGGGGACTTGGCCTCCTCGCCAGCCCAGAGACCCCATCCGGAGTCAGCCGGTGTGGGCACAGATCAGACGACGCCTAGTTCTTTTCAGAAGGGGTAAATTGGTTAGTTTCCAAGGCTGTGCAGTGTTGGACTCAAACCCAGACCTCACACTCGGCAGGGTCTATGCCCTCCTGAGTGAGTCCTCTCCTGCCTGAGTCTCTCTTGTCTTCTTAGGACCCTCTGAAGGCTCCTCTTCATCTGGGGGAGAGAGAGGAGTCACACCAGCTTCACCTCAGCAACTACCCAGAAAGAGAGAGAGGAGCTGGGGGGGGGGGGGAGTAGCTTTGTGGCCTAGAGTCACGTGCTCGAGACATGTTCTAGCCAACCCTTCAGGCTCCACGTGGCAGCCACGTGGCCTCCGGGGGCCCTTCTCCGCCTCCCCCTCCCTGTGCCCCTGCCCTCCACCCTGGTTTGACCAGAGCAGCATCTGAGGTGACTTAATGGTGTTGTCGCTGGCCCCAGCACCCAGAAGGGGGAGTCTTCACCCTGGAGGCACGTTCACAACGCCCTGCAGGGCCAGGTTTCAGGGACCTGGGCCCGGGGCCCACAATCAGCCCTCTAGCAGCCCCCGGGGGTGGTAAGCTGAGTGGATACTCACTGGGCTACCCAGCATGGCTGGCTTCACCCGGGAGCTTGTGAGGAAGGCAGAGTCTCAGGCCCTGGATCCAACATCCTGACAGGATCCTGGGGTGACCACAGGCTCTCCCAAGACGAGCGGCCAGGACACTGCCTGGCTCCTGCCAGCATGCAGACGTCAAATGAAAGTGGAGACTTGGCTTAACGTTAAGTATTTCCCTGAAAACCAGTTTGGTTCCTTTTTGAAGTGTAGACACACACACGCCCGACACCATCTTCGTTTCTGGTCACTGATATCTATGGGAAAGTCTTTATTGATCTTGTCTGGAGATGCGGTCTCTAGGCCTTGCACCTTCATTTTGCAAACCCTGAAAAGGAGGGGTGTGTCCGTCTGCAGACTGTAGGACTGGGGAGACAGGCAGGGACTCTGAGCCTGGCACGTCACTGTCACTCGGGGGCTGTCTTCGCCGGCTGGCCTCAGCACAGTGCAGAATCAGCAGGTGTCTTTTCATTGAATTGGACGGAGAGAAATTGAGGGAGAGAGAAAGTAGACACCTGCAGACCTGCTTCACCACTCATGAAGCTTCCATGCTGTAGGTGGGGAGCCGGGGCTTGAACCTGGATCCTTGTGCTTAGTACTGTGTGTGCTTAACCGGGTTCACCACTTCCCAGCCCTGATGGTGTGTGTATTTATTTATTTATTTATTTATTTATGCCTCCAGGGTTATTGCTCGGTGCCTGCACTATGAATCCTCTGTTCCTAGAGGCCATTTTCCCCTCATTTTTGTTGCCATTGTTATTGATGTCGTCGTTATTGGATAGGACAGAGAAATGGAGAGAGGAGGGGAAGACAGAGAGGGGGAGAGAAAGACAGACACCTGCAGACCTGCTTCACCGCCTGTGAAGTGACCCCCCCTGCAGGTGGGGAGCCGGGGGCTCGAACCGGGATCCTCACGCCGGTCCTTGCGCTTTGCTCCACCTGCGCTTAACCCGCTGAGCTACTGCCCCCCCCCCCCCCGTGTTGTATTTTTGAATGAAGGTATGCACCTTTCTTTCAGGCCCCGTGCCCCTTGCCTTTGTGCGGGGAAGCCCCAGGCTGGCGGCACCCAGTGGATCATGTGGCCCCAGCACCACCAGGGTGGGCCCGCATGGGGGCTCCAGAGTTTCATCTGGAAATTTGGGGGTCACGTCAGTCCCAACCATCATGGAGGTGAGGTGAGAAGTGGCATGAGCAGCTCGTCTCAGGAGGAGGGACGGGGTTGCAGGGCACAGCTGGCCCTGGGCGCGGGGTGAGTGGGCCCTTCCGAGCTCCTGGCAGGCGTGTGCCTACGGGACGCCCAGAGGAGCCCGCTTCTCGCTCCTTATGTAAAAGCCAACGGTGCCCGGGAAGGTGAAAGTGGAGCCGCCTGGGGTGGGAGGGCAGGGAGCTCATGGCCGAGTGACTGTCCCAGATCTGGGGGCTCCAGCCCAGGCAGGGAGTCCCAGGCCCCCGTGACCTCCAGAAGGCCGCCATCTGTACGCCTGCTCTTGTCTTTCTGTGCTGGGCTGGGTCACCTGGCTGGGTGGGCAAAGAGCTGGGCCTCTGTCTCCGTTTCTCCAGGATCCCGAATGGGGTGTTGGCGGGCTTGAGCCGCGTGGGGAACCCCCGGTCCAGGTGTGCCGAGCTGCTCCGTAACTGCGGCTGCCAGCTATGAGCACATGCGGGGTGGGGGTGCTTTCTTGGCTCGGACAGACAGTGGGGACTCAGGGTCCCCAGGCTGCAGGTGAGTCAGGAGCCCGAGAGAGAGAGAGAGAGAGAGAGAGAGAGGGAGCCAGCTCACAGAAAGTAGAGCAGGTGTGTGTGCTTATTAGCTCAGCGATTCTTTCTCAGCTGGACGTGTAGAGCTCACAGAGAAGACTAGCAGAGGGGCTGGGAGCTGGTCTGGCAGGGCACACGGGTTCCCAGCCCTGCACCCATGGGCTCCTGCAGCGGGGAGCTTCACAGGCAGTGGGCGGCTCTGCAGCACCTCTCCTCCTCCCTCCTTCTCCCCCTCCTCCTCCCCCTCCTTCTCCCCTCCTCCTCTCCTCCTCCTCCCCCTCCTCCTCCCCCTCCTTCTCCCCTCCTCCTCCCCCTCCTTCTCCCCTCCTCCTCCCCCTCCTTCTCCCCTCCTCCTCTCCTCCTCCTCCCCCTCCTCCTCCCCCTCCTTCTCCCCTCCTCCTCCCCCTCCTTCTCCCCTCCTCCTCCCCCTCCTTCTCCCCTCCTCCTCCCCCTCCTTCTCCCCCTCCTTCTCCCCTCCTCCTCTCCTCCTCCCCCTCCTTCTCCCCTCCTCCTCCCCCTCCTTCTCCCCTCCTTCTCCCCCTCCTTCTCCCCCTCCTCCTCTCCCTCCTTCTCCCCTCCTTCTCCCCCTCCTCCTCCCCCTCCTTCTCCCCTCCTCCTCCCCCTCCTTCTCCCCTCCTCCTCCCCCTCCTTCTCCCCTCCTCCTCCCCCTCCTCCTCCCCCTCCTCCTCCCCTCCTCCTCCCCCTCCTTCTCCCCTCCTCCTCCCCCTCCTTCTCCCCTCCTCCTCCCCCTCCTCCTCCCCTCCTCCTCCCCCTCCTCCTCCCCCTCCTTCTCTCCCTCCTGTCTGCTCCCTTTTCCTCTGAAAATAAAGAGCCTGCCCAGAGCAGTGGAGTCTTGCAGGTGTGGTGCTCCAGAGACAACCTGGTGGCAAAGAAACAAAAAGGAAAGAAAGGAAAGAGTGCCGGGCGGTGGCGCACCTGGCTGAGTGCTCACACTAATAGTGCACAAGGACCTGGGTTCAAGACCCCGGTCTCCACCTGCAGGGGGAAGCTTCACGAGTGGTGGAGCAGGGCTGCAGGTGTCTCCCTGTCTGTCTCCCTCTCTGTCTCCCCTTCCCTCTCTGTTTTTCTGTCTCTGCGCAATAATAAATAGATACAGTGAAAAGAAAAACCGAGCAGAGAAGCAGCTCTCTGCTGTTCGTCAGAGCTGACAGCCGGTAAGATCCCTGGTTGACTGTGGTGTGGTGGGGGTTGGCTGGTGCCGTGTGTCTGATGCCACACGTTCCTGCTGTCCCCAGGGTCCGGCCTGGCTCCCGGCCCCCACCTCCCCGCACAGCCTCCCTGTGCCCTGAGCCACCAAGCCGGGAAGTTAGTCCCCAAAGATGGCTTCCTTGGCAGCTGCCAGCCCTGTGGCTGTCACTGTCGGTGTCTGTCCCCCCAGTTTGTCTGTGGCACCAGCCATCATGGGCTGGGCCCCCGTCCAGGCATCTGTGACGCCAACCTGTCTGCAGTCACCAGGTCTCTCGCCGGCCATCTGCGGGCGGTGGTCCCCCTCACGGGCCATCTGTCAGGTTCCCCACCTTCCCCACCGCGGCCCCTCGACTCTGGGAGTGCCCACTTGGCTTCCTGCTCAACTCTGAGGAATATGAAAAAGTGGAGTTAAGACGGGGAACCGGGGAGTCAGGCAGTGGCGCAGCAGGTTAAGCGCACATGGCGCCAAGCGCAAGGACCGGCGTAAGGATCCCGGTTCCAGCCCCCGGCTCCCCACCTGCAGGGGAGTCGCTTCCCAGGCGGTGAAGCAGGTCTGCAGGTGTCTGTCTTTCTCTCCCCCTCTCTGTCTTCCCCTCCTCTCTCCATGTCTCTCTGTCCTAGCTAACAGTGACGACATCAATAACAATGATAACTACAACAACAACAAGAAACAAGGGCAACACAAGGGAAAATAAATATTTAAAAAAAAGTGGAGACCGGCGAGCACATGTCGCCCTGGGGGGAGGGATCCAGCCGTCCAGCCCCACAGTCGCTGCTTGGAAGGGGCTGCTCCTCCTCATTATTATTAAGTGTCATTCATGATCACTGGGGGCAGGCAGAGCATTTAGCTAAGAAAGAAGACAAGTTGTGTGGTGAGGTAGACAGCCAAACGGTTCTGCAAAGAGACTCTCCTGCCTGAGGCTCCCAAGTCCCAGGTTCAATCCCCTGCACCACCATCAGCCAGAGCTGGGAGGAGCTGCAGTTAAAAAAACAACAGAGACAACTCCAGCGGACATAGAGAAATGTGGACCATAAATGCAGTGCAGGGTGTACGGTGGTTCCTGCGAGCCGAGGGCACCCTGCCTGGGAGGGGCGGGCAGTGGTGCACGGTGCCATGCTCAAGGATACGGGTTCAAGCCCCGTCCCCACCTGCAGGGGGGAAGCTTCAGGAGCAGTGGAGCAGGGCTGAGGGTGTCTCTCTGTCTCTCTCCCTCTCTATCTCTCCCCTCTCAACCTCTCTCTGTCCTAGCGTATAAATGTCAGTCAGTCACACAGGTTCAGGAGCAAGGTGCACGTTGCTCTGTGACTCGCCCCCTTTGCTTGGGGAAGGGAGCCCCTCGGTGCGAGGCCCGGGTGCCCCTGCTGACGACAGAGATGTCAGGCTCCAGCCCCGGGTCCCCAGGAACCAGGGAGACTTGCTGGGTGGTGTCCGCATGCCCCGTGCCGTGCTGCGTCGGAAGCTGAGAGGGACCCGGTTCTGGCGGGGAGAGTGGGAGGGCGCAGATGGCACCGTGGGCAAGGAACGGCAGCCGCCTCTCGCACCCGGCTCGCCCAGCGGGAAAGAGCAGACGGCCCTCTCCCAGGGCGACTGCCGCAGAGCGACGAGGCTCTGGGGACTCCCCGGGGCCAGCTCAGCCGGCCGCGCCCAAGCAGAGTCCTTTTCTCTCTTTCCTTTCCAAGTAGGAGGACTGGGGCCGAGAGACGCCTGGCCGGCCCAGGGGGTGGGCTGGTTCCCAGTGAGCTGGCGCCCGCCCTGGTTCACAGGCTGTGCCAGCTGGAGGGACACCCTGGGGCTGCAGGTGCCCCTCTGGGGAGCTGGCTCGGCCCTGCCTCCGGGGCTCTGGGGCCTGGCTGGGACCCTGCCTGCGTGGACTCCCACCTCCTGCGTGTCATGGGGCCGCACCCTGTGTGCACCTGTCAGCATTTTCTTTCTTTATAAATTTAATTAATTTTTATTATCTTTACTTATTGGATAGAGACAGCCAGGAATTGAGAGGGAGGGGGGGAGATAGGGAGGGAAAGAGAGAGAGAGAGAGACACTGCAGCCCTGCTTCACCACTTGCAAAGCTCTCCTCCTGCAGGTGGGGACTGGGGGCTGAACCCTGGGTCCTTGTGTGTTGTAACACATGCACTCAGCCAGGTGTGCCACCACCCGGCCCCTAATTAATGATTTTGTTTAGAGGCAGAGAGAAGTTGAGAAGGGAGGGGGAGGTAGAGAGACAGAGAGACACCTGCAGCCCTGCTTCACCACTCGTAAAGCTTCCCCCCTGCAGGTGGGGACTGGGGGCTTGAACCGGGGTCCTTGTGCCCTGTGATGTGTGCACTCAGCCAGTTGTGCCACCTCTCGGACCCTCCTGGCTGGCCCTTTATCTGGGCACAGGCGAGGACACGTGGCCAGGAGGCGTTAAGGAATCAGAGGAATTCAACTACCTGGTTACCAGCTGTGCTGGCTCACTGGCCGCAGCACTGGGGCTAGTTGTTGTCTATTTGCCTCGTAACTAAAAGGCTAGATGGTTTCCCCCAAGACTGTGCGTGTGTGTGTGAGTGTGAGTCTGTGTGTGTGTATGTGTGTGCGCGTGTATGTGCATGTGTGCATGTGTGTGTGCACGTGTATGTGTGCGCATGTATGTATGTGTATGTGTGCGTGCGTGTATGTGTGTGCGTGTATGTGCGTGTGTGTGCACATGTATGTATGTGTGCGTGTGTGCGCGTATGTGTGTGTGCCAGCCTGTGTCGAGTGCTTGCTAGGCATACAGTCAAGTGCTTTGTGAGTCTTTGCTGCTGAAATGACCTGTGAGATCATCTGAGAGGCCCAAGCGAGAGAGAGAGAGAGAGAGAGAGAGAGGGCGCGTGCGTGTGAGAGGGCACCAGGTGGGGTGTGTGTCTCCCACGTGGGGGCCCAGGTTTGAGCCCCAGCTCCACAGAGAGGTGCTGAGGCACTGGAGGAAGCTCCTTGCTGTGCCGTGTCCCTCTCTGTGTTCACAGTTACTAGTTGTTGATACGTGGAGCGCTCTGACTTCATAGACTGATTCAAAATAGTACATCTACTGCGCATTTTAATATCACTAGTATCCATTATGAGTATAAGAAAACATTTTGTATCCGTTTTCTCTCTGAGGGACTGGGGGTTGGCTCACTCAAGTGCACGTGTGGCAGTGCAGGGATCAGACCCCAGTTCCCAGGTGCCAGGCCGCACCTGCAGGGGGGAGCGTCAGGACTGGTGGAGCAGGGCTGCAGGTGTCTCTCTGTCTCTCTCCTGCTCTATCTCCCCTCCTCTCTCAATTTCTCTCTGCCTTGTCAAATTAAAAAAAACACAGATATTCTTTGTCCAGAGCTGGTGCCTCATTATTTATTTTTTATTTTCCCTTTTGTTGCCCTTGTTGTCTTTTTTATTGTTGTTGTTGTAGTTATTGTTGTTGTTATTGAAGTTGTCGTTGTTGGATAGGACAGAGAGAAATGGAGAGAAGAGGGGAAGATGGAGGGGGAGAGAAAGACAGACACCAGCAGACCTGCTTCACCGCTTGTGAGTGACCCCCTGCAGGTGGGGAGCCGGGGGCTCAAACCGGGATCCTTATGCCGGTCTTTGTGCTTTGCGCCATGTGCTCTTAACCCACTGTGCTACCGCCCAACTCTCTTACTTATTTATTTAACCAGAGCCCTGATCAACTCTGGCTGATAGTGGTGCTGGGGATTGAACCTGGGAATTTTGGTGCCTCAGGCATGGAAGTCTTTCTGCAGAACCATGATGCTGTCTCCTCAGCCCCCCAAAATAGATATGAAAACATTTTTTCTTTCCCAATAAAAAAATACCCAATAAATTTCCCAATAAAAAAAAAAAACCCTGAGTGGTAAGATCACTGATGCTTGAGGCCAAGACTCTGCAGAAGAAACCAGCCCGCAGTTAACCAAGCAGAGCTTGTTGTGAGCTACCGCTTTCCAGGGAGGGTTGCTGGCCCTGAGCTCTGATGAAAGACGGGGTGGGTTTTTTTTTTTTTTAATTTCCTTATTGGGGGATTAATGTTTTACATTCGACAGTAAATGCAGTAGTTTGCACATGCATAACATTTCCCAGCTTTCCATATAAGAATACGACCCCCACTAGGTCCTCTGTCATCCTTCTTGGACCTGTGCTCCCCCCAGGGTGGGTTTTGATGACTCAGCCCTTACTCTGTTTCAAACAGCAAGACAGAAAGTGACTGTCTGTGGGGGCCGGGCGGTGGCACACCAGGCTAGCGCACATAGTGTGAAGCGTAAGGATCCCGGTTCGAGCCCCTGGCTTCCCACCTGCAGGGGGGTCGCTTCACCAGTGGTGAAGCAGGCTGCAGGTGTCTGTCTCTCTGTCTCCCTCTCTCCCCCCTCCTCTCTCTGTCCTGTCTGATAAAAATGGCCTTCAAGGAGCAGTGGATTCGTAGTGCAGGCACCAAGCCCCAGCCACTCACCCTACAGGCTCACATAGTGACTGACGGGGAAGAGCGCACGGCACTGAGGCTTTCCAGTGTGTGTGTGTGTGTGGGGGGGTTGAACCTGGGTCTCTAGCTCGACCGGGCAGGCAGGCTGTCCAGGTGAGCTGTCTGCCTAGCCCTGAGCCTGCAGACTGTCAGGATCAGGTTTGAAAACGTGGCTCCGCAGCGTGTGGTCAACAGGTGTCTTGCCCTGTGAAGCAAGTCGTGGCTTTAGTGAGATGGAGACAGTCAGCACTTCCTGGGCCGTTAACCCTCAGGTGGAGCTCAGCAGAGGCCCTGTCGTGACTCGCAGAGGACAGAGGGCCACCGGGGGTCTCTGGCTAGACAGAAGCTGGTCGTCCAGACCGGGTCTCACAGGCCAGCTCTTGGAACTCCTGCTGGCCAGGCTCAGAGGTGCCGCTGTCAGCTTTGCGCTGGGGACTGGGGTGTTGAAATGACTTCACATTGTGAAGCGTGGCTGCAGTTAGGATGCCTCCGGGGCTGTTTCCTGAGCCTGGGACACCTGAGCCTGGGACACCTTTCTTGGGCTTAAGATTTTGGTGCCGGATGGCTGTGGACCGGGCAGCCCTTCTGGCCGGCACGTGGGGAAGTTAAAGCCTACCGACAGTGGCCGCTGCCTGCAGGCACTTCCTTCCTGGGTTAGGGTTAGGAGCAGAGTCCACGGACCTCACCTGTGACAGAAGTGAGGATGGAGGCAGTGCAGCGAAGTGGGTCTCCACGGGCGTGGGGCTCCGTGGGCGTGGGCGTGGGGCTCTGCTGGTGCTGGGTGTCAAGCTGAGGTGGCTGTGGTCAGCTCAGCTCATCAGTGCAGTGAAATACCCAGGGCGGGGGTTCAGGGAGCACCCATCCTTCCTAGTGTGGACCACCTATGGGGTCCTCACCCAGGAAGAGCTGCCCGCTCATGGCAGGTTGCTCCGCCCTCGAACTCGGGGCCGGCCACCCCACGCTCCCCTCGCCGTGAGCGGCTGGGCTCCCGCTGGACGCTGGACCCCGGTCTGGGGCTGCAGGCCGGAGCTGCGGTGGACACAGCCCGCCCCTCTCGTGAGCATGTGAGGGCAGAGAGTGTCCCTCCTGTGTGAGGACCTGCTCTGCTCGCGGGCAGCTGGAAGGTGGCAGCAGGCCGGTCTCCCGCCTGGTGGCCTGTGTGTCCCTTACTGGAGACGAGCACCTGGGACGGGCACCCTTGGTGCTGAAGGAGCCTCCTCCTGTCAGAGTCAGCTGCCACCTCAGTCAGCTGGGGCGTGACGGAGGCCCCGGGCGGGGTGCTGTGGGACCGTGGTGCCCTCACCCCACCCCTGACCTGGGTGGATACCAGAGCTGGGATCCCTGGGCAGCTGATGGGAGAAGAGCCAGCGAGCGGCGGGGGCTCCCGGGCCTGCAGGAGAGCGGCCGAGGCGATTAGTGGAGCAGATAGAGTGACTTCTGAGCAAAGATTAGGGCAGCTGTTAGCTAAGCCACATGAACGAGGGCCGTGTGGCGAAAGGGCCACTGGAGAGGGCCCTGCGGGACTCACCTGACCCGGCTGCAGGGCGCCTCAGGAATCTGGGGCCGGGGGCAGCTGCCTCTCCTGAGCCCCCTTCTCAAACAGTCTCCAGGGAACCCCGCCGGTCAGCAGCCCCCGGGGCTGGGGAGACCGTGTGTGCAGCAGGAGGGGGAGTGCTGCTGCCTTAAAAATGACCATTTTGGGGGTCGGCGGTGGCGCAGCAGGCTAAGCGCACGTGGCGCCAAGCACAAGGACCGGCGTAAGGATCCCGATTCGAGCCCCCGGCTTCCACCTGCAGGGGAGTCGCTTCACAGGCGGTGAAGCAGGTCTGCAGGTGTCTATCTTTCTCTCCCCCTCTCTGTCTTCCCCTCCTCTCTCCATTTCTCTCTGTCCTCTCCAACAATGATGACATCAATAACAACAATAATAACCACAACGAGGCTACAACAACAAGGGCAACAGAAGGGGGGAAAATGGCCTCCAGGAGCAGTGGATTCATGGTGCAGGCACCGAGCCCCAGCGATAACCCTGGAGGCAAAAAAAAAAAGACCATTTTATGGGGGCGGGCACTGGTTCACCACAGCCGCTGACACAATTACCCCTCCTCGACTCCCTGCGAGAGGCATCCGCAGACACATCCCAGCCTGGGTCCTTTTCCACCGTCAGGACCAGGACCCCGACCTCAGAGACCCCCCCACCCCCTTCCCGCCTTCCCAGAGCCCTTGGCTTGTCTTTCTCTGATTTCTGGGCAATTCTTCTGTGGGCCATGGAGAGAGCAAACACTTGAATGAACTGCTTGGAAATCCCTGTGGTCCTGAGGACCTGGCTTGTTTGTTGACAGAGCCGGCAGGAGCCCCAGAGGGGCCAGTGTGCAGGGAGCTGCGTGAGCTGCGTGAGGCAGGGGCTGTGCTCCACCGCGTGTGTGTGTGTGTGTGTGTGTGTGTGTGTGTGTGTGTGTGTGTGTGTGGGTCCCTGCTCAGCTGTGGCCCCACACTCATGGGGATGCTGAGAGCCCTCAGGACTGAGAGCCGGCCGGCACAGCCAGGGTTGGCGCTCAGGGCTGGGTCTGCTTCGCCATCTTTAGATCACCCGTGACCACCGGAGGCCTGGCTGCTGATGCCGGGGTTGGGGGCCAGAGACTCTGCCTTTTTTGCTCTATTGTTATTATGATTTTATTTGTTTACTCTCTTTTATTGCCCTTGTTTTTTTTTAATTGCTGTAGTTATTATTGTTGCTATTGATGTCATCGTTGTTGGATAGGATAGAGAGAAATGGAGAGAGGAGAAGACAGAGATGGGGAGATAAAGACACCTGCAGACCTGTTTCACCGCCTGTAAAGTGACTCCTCTGCAGGTGGGGAGCCGGGGGCTCGAACCGGGATCCTTATGCCGGTCCTTGCACCTCATGCCACCTGCGCTTAACCCGCTGCGCTACCGCCTGACTGCCTATCATTAGTTTAAGTGGAGCTCTGCTCAGGTCAGGTTTATGATGGTGCAGGGGACTGAACCTGGGGCTTTGGAGCCTCGGGCAGGAGAGTCTTTCTGCAGAAGCATGATGCTGTCTGTCCCCGCGATTCCAAGGAGGTACTGGAGGAAGGAGCTGGGAAGGAGCTGGTGCAAGGGCTGTGCCAGGTTGGCCCTGCGCCACGCGACCCTGGGCAAGCTACCCGGGGCTGCGGGGCCCGCCTGGCAGGCATCTGGCAGGATGGAGGGACCCTTCCCTCAGCTCTTTGCTGTGGCTGCTGCGTGCCCAGAGGGGGGCAGCTCAGGCGGGCTGGGCGTAAGCCTCTCAGGGAGAGCGACTCCCACGCCTCCACCCAGGTCCAGGTTCAGGTCCCGCTCAGCTCTGTGTTGGGGTGGGGCATGCCTGCCCCTAGTGGACAGAGGCTGCACTGCACCCGCCGGCCAGATCCTGAGATGCTGGCTCTGAAAAAGCCTTGGGCTTATTATTATTATTATTATTATTATTTGTATTATTTGTATTATTGCCACCAGGGTGTTCACTGGGGCTGGGTGCCAGAATTACGAATCCACTGCTCCCAGAAGCTCTGTTTCCCCTTTTTTGTATTTCTTTTTAAAATTAAAAAAAAAATTTATTCCCTTTTGTTGCCCTTGTTTTATTGTTGTAGTTATTATTGTTATTGATGTCATCATTGTTGGACAGGACAGAGAGAAATGGAGAGAGGAGGGGAAGACAGAGAGGGGGAGAGAAAGACAGACACCTGCAGACCTGCTTCACCACCTGGGAAGCGACTCCCCTGCAGGTGGGGAGCCGGGGGCTCGAACCGGGATCCTTACACCGGTCCTTGTGCTTGGTGCCACCTACGCTTAACCCGCTGCGCTACCGCCTGACTCGCCTTTTTTGTATTTCATAGAGACAGAGATTGAGAGAGGAAGGGGAGATAGAGAGACACCCGCAGCCCTGCTTCACCCGCAGGTGGGGAGTGGGGGCTTGAACCCGGGTCTTTGAGTGTGGTGCAGTGCGTGCCCAGCCAGGTGCGCCTCTGCCCAGGCAGCGGCTGTGCTGTGGTGCCGGGCTCAGTGGGTTGCGTGCCTCTGGCATTCATGCCCAGGCCAGTTCTTGTCCCTGGACACTGGTGTGTGTTCCCTCCACCCCGACCGCCAGCCTCCCTGGCGGCCCCCATTCTGCCTTCTGTGTCCGCGGATCAGACTGGCCCGCGCGGCCTCCCATCAGCGGAGCTGTGTGGCCCAGACTTGGTGCGTCTGCATGTCGTGACTGGCCTACAGCGCTCAGCAGTGTCTGCGGGGTCCCTCCAGGGTGTGACCTGTGCCAGGGCTCCCTCCTTTTGCGAGGCTGAGTGATATTCCTCACAAAGTGCTTGTGAGGGGTGCTTTGTTGATGTGTCATCCACCGATGGACATGTGGCTGCTTCTGGCCCGTCACGGTGAGCAGTGTTGCTGCAGACATAGGAGTGGAAGTCACGGGGGGGGGGCGCTTTATAAATAGTGAAGCAGGGCTGCAGGCGTCTTGCTCTTTCTCCACATCTTCCCTTCCTCCTTCAATTTCTCTCTGTCCTGTCCAATAAAATGAAAAAAAAAAAAAAGAAAAAAAAGGCCTCCAGGCACGGTGGGCTTGTAGTGCTGGCACTGAGCCCCAGAGACAACCCTGGAGGAAAAAAAAAGAAGCAAAACGTCTGTGAGGCAGCACCACACCCCATGCACCTCCTCTCCCAGGGTGCAGGGCTCTGAACCTCGGTCAAGGGTCCCCTCTGGTGAGGGCTCCTTGGGGCACGGGGTCCCCGGCAAGCTGCCTGGCTCCGGTGGACGCAGAGACGAGGGTACCACAGGCTCTGAGGGACTCGGGAGGGGCACCAGGCTTGGCCCGAGGTCCCGCCAGGGCCGGAGACCGGGAGGTTCCCGCCTCAGGGAAGCTCAGCGAAGGGGTCGGCACGAAACCAAAGCTCGAGAGCCGGGACCATCTCCCAGCAAGAAGGCCGACATGAGGGTAGCTGTGGCTGTCTCCCAGCTGGGTGAGAGAGACGGAGAGGAGAGGCAACTGCAGTGCCCCCACCCCTGTGAAGTCCCCTGCAGGGGGGGGCCAGGGGCTTGAACCCGGACCTTCATGCATGGTCTGACTCAGGTGTGCTCCACAGCTCCCCGCCCTTCCGTGTTTTTGAAACCACACTCGCATTGTGGCATGATCGCAGGTTCACACAGGGTCACAGCAGACAGGAGAGAGAGCTGCCACGGCCCTCGTCTCCCGTGCTGCCGGCGCTCCGAACGCAGCCGTGAGTTCTGTGGGCTCAGCGGACACCGCCGGCTCTGCCGTGCTGCGGGCGGGCGGGCGGGCGGGCGGGCGGACGCTTACACACAAGCTTTTGGGGCCGGCCGAGGGGCGTCTGCTGAGATGCAGGGACTGGCTTTGGCAAGTGCTCTCTGCGGCTGCTCCTGAATCAAGCACAAGGCCGCTGGAATCTGCAGCTCCTGCAGGTTTGGGGATGGGACCCTCCGCTCGCTCCCCTGGCCCCCCAGCAGGTGTTGGGTAGAAAGGCATCTTTTAGGGCTCATCGTGGCCGGGGACGCGCCCGGCCTGGGTGGGTGCCACTTTCTTGTTTCTTAGCCAGAGCGCAGCTCGGTTCTGGCTGCTGGTGGTCCCGGGGATGGAGCCTGGGACCTCGTGTGTGCCAGCCCGTGGCACGCTGCAGAGGACACGTTTGCCACGTGGTGGCGGCCGCGTCGCTGCTGGTGGGCTGAACTTCACCGCGTGGATGCCGCGGGGTCTGGGAGGCGCTGATGGAGGTGGCACTTTGTCCCCGAGCCGTCACCCGAGCCGGTGGCCACACTCGGGACCACCAGCACCTCTGGACCCGCCCCTGCGCCCCGTGGGCTCTCTGCCACAGTTTAGCCTGCCCACGCTTCTCCAGGGCCGCGGTCCCACCACCCAGGCTCATCTCTAGCAGGTTCTGGTCACCAGGTCCCCAAGTCACCGGAAAGTCCCACTGGCTCTGCGGACCTGGTGGAGCCCCTGACAATGGGGGACAGAGGCAGCAGAGTGGACGCGGGGTCTGGCTGGCCATCGTGCTGACAGGAGAGGGGGAAGGGAGTGGGGCCCACGGCTGTGTGACTGAGTAGGGACAGAGCAGGACTAGTCCTCTTTCTTTTCTTAATTTAATTTTTAATAGGGATTTAGTAGTGATTAACAGTCCTGTAAGGTAATGGGGGTGCAATTCCATACAGTTCCCACCACCAGAGTTCTGTATTAGGGTTAGGGCTCCCCTCCACCGGAAGCTTCCCTGTTCTTTATCCATCTGGAGGTATTGGGCCAAATTTCTTTCTGGGGAGCAGAAGGTGGGAGTTCTGGCCTCTGTAACTTCTCCGCTGGCTTCTCCGTGGGTGTTGGCAGGTGGACCCACACCCTCAGCCTGTGTCTGTCTGTCCCTAGTGGGGCAGGGCTTTGGGGAGGGGAGGCTCCTCACATGGGTGAGGGCGTCTGCCCAGGGAGGTCAGGGTGGCATCATGGTAAGCACCTGCGCTTGGTGGCTCAAAGATGGTAAGATATAAAGCAGGACAAATTGTTTAATAATCAGCAACCCAAAGGCAGGAATAGAGCAGATGAAACTAGGGGTCTCTGTGTGGAAAGAAGCTAGGAAGTCTATTTTGGGTATCTTCCACGTGGCCCATGACTTTGGTAATTTTTGCCTGAGCCCGACAGCTAACGTGCAGGTGGACTAAGAGTGTTTGTTGTCTGGGAAGATGGGCTCCGAGTTGAGACTAGGGCTGGAGAGAGCTGGGACAGGGCAGAGAGTCTCCCAAACAGGAGGAAAGTGTGCAGATTCCACCGGCCGCCCCGTCTGCTCACAGAAACACGGGCCTGTGCCCTCCGAGTCCCTGGCGGTCTGAGCGCGCAGTCCGTGGCCACGGCCGGGGACGTTCCGGCCACACTGGCTTCTCTCTCATCCAGCCCAGCGGCACCGCCCTCACCCGCCGCAGGCCGAGGCTTCGCCCGGTTTCCCCGCAGCCACTTGGGTGCCACACTCAAGTCAGAGCGGCAGGACCATGTGCACAATTAGCTGGTCTCTCCGGCACCTTCTGGGCGGCTCCCTGCCCACCAGCAGGTGGTTGGCGTGTGACGGCTCCAACCTTCCAGAAAGGTCCAGTGATGGTCACAGTGACCTTCCTGGGCAGACCCTCTGCTGGGCCTTGGGGGTGGAGGATGGGCGAGGGGACACCAGGGGGGCAGCCACTAAAGGCCTGGCCGGACCTTTGTCCTTGAGGGGGGACTAAGGGAGAGAAGATCAGTGGTTCCCCATAGACACCTGGCCCCACGCAGGCGCGTGCACAGACAGCGGCCGCTGAGCTGGAGCGCGGGGAGGGGGAGGGGAGGGGGAGGGGGAGGGGAGAAGGGGAGGGGGAGGGGAGAAGGGGAGGGGGAGGGGAGGGGAGAGGGAGAGGGAGAGGGAGGAGAGGGGCGAGCAGGGAAGAGAAAGGGATCTGGAGGAGAGAGGAGAGAGAAAAAGGTGGGGAGGAGAGAGGGATGGGGAGGGGAGGGGAGAGAGGGATGGGGAGGGGAGGGGAGAGAAGGGAATGGGGAGGGGAGGGGGAGGAGGGGGAGAGAAAGGGATTGGGAAGAGAGAGGAGAGAGAGATGGGGAGGAGAAGGGAGGGAGAAAGGGGTGGGGAGGAGAGAGAGGGATGGGGAGGGGGGAGAATGGGAATGGGGAGGAGCAGGGAGGGGAGGGGAGGGGAGAGGAGAGGAGAGACACACACACACAGGTGGACAGACACCCCTGGACGGGCCAGGGCTGAGCAAGGCTTGTCTGATGCTGTGGCTCGGGGCTACTCCACTGCGCCTCACAGCCCGCGTGTCCCTGAAGGGCGCACCGAGCTACTTTAGGGGCTTGAGGTAGGGCACCCAGCCCTGTGCCAGGCAGAGAGGGAGAGAGAGACACCACTGCACTGACCCACCATCCGTGGTGTTGCTGTGCCAGGGCTCGAACCCAGGGCCTGTGCCAGGTGAGCTGTCCTCCCAGCCAGGATTCCGCTTGGGCTCCTTTCCTGGTGGCCTCAGGGGTTTCTCAGAAGGGAACGTCTGCACACGTTCAGTCTGCTCGGACCTGCGCTCAGCTCCCTGGCTGCCCAGAGGATAGGCAGGGAAGAGTAGGGGTGGGGAGGACGGCAGGTGGGGGAGGGGGCGGCCTCACCCTGGGACCCGGCTCCCCTGCCTGCACAAGCGTTCTTCTCCCCTTCTCCCTCCCTCTCTCCCTTTTCCTCCCGCCCTCCTTCCCCCTCTGTCTTCCTCTCTGTAATATTTTATTTACCTATTAATGAGAGGGATAGGAGGGAGAGAGAAGCAGACGTCACTCTGGCACATGTGCTGCCTGGGATTGAACTCAGGACCCCATGCTGGAGAGTCCAGTGCTTTATCCACTGCGCCACCTCCCGGACCGCCCCCTCTCTCCTCTCTACCTCTCTGTCTCTGTCTAAAAATAAATGAGCGGATAATCGAGATGCTTCAGCATGGAAGGCTTGACCCTCCCATAGCCGTCACCGTCACCCCGACTCGTGCCAGTGCTCCCTTCCCGTTTTCGTATGGGAGAGGCTCAGCATCTCTCTGAGGGAGAGGGACAGTGATGATGGCGGCTGGGTGCTGCCACGATGCTGCCGTGCTGCCCTACTCAGGGCTTCAGGGGCGCAGGGCACGGCATCTATAGGCCGCCACGTAGTGGGACGATAGATAACTTAGCGACAAGCCCTCCCTCTGGCCTTTGTTCAAACTGGGCCTGGGCCTCCTTGGCCAAGGGGAGACTCAGGACAAGAGCAGAGAGAAGCCCGGAAAGCCTGTCTCGTGTTCGCTCCTGAGGACGCGTCTTGCAGGTGGGAGGGTGCAGGCCCTTGGTGCCATTCCCAGGCCCGTCTCTGTCAGTGGAAGCGGGTAGCAGGTGTCCTCGTGCCCGAGGCTGCTCCCCCAGGTGGGCATCCTGCACCTGGTGCCCGTCTGCAGGGGGCGCTCCAGAGCGAGAAGCCCCTCGTAGCCCCTCAGCTTCCCGCCTCCTCCACACCCCCACAGAGCTGTTTTCCTGTTACGGGGCGCGTTTGCAGAGTTGAATCTGAATTTTAAATCATGTTCTCAGTATATTGAGCCTTCAAAACTAGGCCGTTGCAGCTTCCTGCTACGCAGTTGGGGACCTTAAATACCGCTGTGGTGTTCTGTGATCTGCTGTGTGCCCTGTTTCTGCTAATAGTTCTGTATCTATCACTCGGCTTTATTACATTCTGAAACGCACTTGTGTTTCCAGTCCTCTGGGTAGCAGAATGTCAGCAGATCCCG
Organism: Erinaceus europaeus; assembly: GCF_950295315.1. Taxonomy (NCBI): domain Eukaryota; kingdom Metazoa; phylum Chordata; class Mammalia; order Eulipotyphla; family Erinaceidae; genus Erinaceus; species Erinaceus europaeus. The sequence continues at coordinate 6,326 of NW_026648253.1, read as the reverse complement.
GGGGCGTTTTTCTCTCGTTGCCTGGGGCCTGCAAAGGCGTGACAACTGTTTGGGTCTGTGCAGAGAAGGCCGAGACCCCCATGCTCGGCCTGGCTCCCCACCACACAGGGATATGTAACGTTAAACCAGCGATTAGGCTTTCCCCACAAGGGGTCACCTTTTAGCAAATTCTTCCTGGGACTATGAGCTGGGAGGCTACAGCACAGACGTCCGTCCTCTGCGGCCAAGTGCTTTCAGGGAGGCTCCCAGAACTGTTTGGTTTACAGCAGCAGGGACGGCTGTGGCTGTGTGTGTGTGCTTGCGCGTGTGCATGTGAGTGTGCGCGTGTGCTCACGTGTGTGCATGTGAGTGTGCGCGTGTGCTCGAGCGTGTGTGTGTGTGTGCGTGCATGTGTGTGTGTGCGCGTGTGCATGTGAGTGTGCGCGTGTGCTCGTGTGTGTGTGTGCTCGAGCGTGTGTGTGTGCGTGTGCTCGTGTGTGTGTGCTCGAGTGTGCGTGTGTGTGTGTGAGTGTGTGAGTGTGTGCGTGTGCTCGTGTGTGTTTCCCCAAAAGGGAACTAGCAGGTACTGGGGAGGGAGTGTGGAAATTGGAGCCTCTGGGTGGTGGCACACCTGGTTGAGTGCACACGTTACAGTGCACAAGGACCCAAGTTTGAGCCCCGTCCATACCTGCAGGGGAAGCTTTGGGAGTGGGGAAGCAGGGTTGCCCGTGTCTGTCTCCCTCCCTTTCTCCCCTTCTCTTTCAATTTCTGGCCGTCTCTCCCCAATAAATACATAAAGATAATAAAGCAGGTTTTAAATCGGAGCCCTCGGGTCATTGCAGGCGGGTATTAAGATCATGCAGAGATGAGGAGACACTTTGCAGACGCCCAAATGACTCTTTTCTATTACCGCCAGATTGCCGCTGGGGCTCAGCGCCCGCACTACACACCCACTGCTCCCGTGGGACATTGTTTTCCCTTTTACTTGGGAGAACAGAGAAGTTGAGAGGGGCTGGAAAAGTAGAGAGGGAGAAAGACAGAGAGCCTGCTTCACCACTTGTGACGCTTACCCCCTGCAGGTGCTGACCGGGGTCCTGAACCTGGGTCCTTGCACGTGGTAACATGGGCTCTCAACCAGATGTGCCACCACTCAACACCCCCCTCCAATGACCGACTGTAGCATCCACCCTTAGGGACCCACCCAAGAACATGGTGCCCAGGCAAAACCTACATACAAAATATAGCACGTCAATCACAACTGTCCGAAGGCAGAGACCACGGGGGCCATGAACTGATGACTGCGGTTGTCACGGCCCTGGATGATGGCACTGCAGGCACTGAAGGTGGGGTACTGACTCAGCACTCAGGGCACTGAAGTGTGTGAGTGTGTGTCTGTGTGTTTCTCTGTGTGTGTGTGTGTGTCCGTGTGTGAGTGTGTGTCCTCCAGCCCACAGGGGACAGTGAGTCCGTAAGGAATGAGGATGGCTAAATTGACCGGGGATCAGGATCTATTCTGGTCTGCGTTGTGGTTACGTTGAGTCTTCTGGGCTTATTTGTTTAAGGAAGTGGCTGATGTCACCACCGGCCTGGTGATCCTGGAATAGCAGCAGTGCGGAAGCTGCCGGTCTCCGGGGTCGGAGCCTCCTCGGGGGCCTAGGGGCTCGGCGGGGCGGCAGGCAGGAGGGAGCGGGCCAGCTGAGGGCCCGAGTGGCCTCGGGCAGGACGCTGAGCCTTCCTACTGGTTTCCACACCTATCAAGTGGACACTGTGAGGCCTCCCCTTTTGGGGGAGCGGTCAGGGGCAGCTATGGCTCAGGCGCATCCTGGGGCTGGGTGGTGACACACCCAGTAGAGTGCAGACCTGAGTTCTAACCCCTGACCCCCACTGTGTGTGTGGGGGGCGGCTTCATAAGCGGTGAGGCAGGGCTGCAGGCGTCTCTCTCTCCATTTCTCTCTGGCCTGTCACAGAAGGAAAGCAGGCAGGAGCAAGACATATCTGCCCCCGGAGCTGGGAGGCAGCAAACTGTGCTCTCTGCCAGCCCGAGGACCCAGGTCCAGCCCCCAGCGCCATCCACCGGGGATCTCTGTGAGATCCTGCACCATGGCCTCCTCTGTGGTGGCCCGGCTCCTTCTCTGCCTTGTCCTGCAGCAGAGTTCACTGTGGGGCTGAGCCCAGGAGCGGGCTGAGGAGAGCAGGGCAGATGCAGGAAGGACGTCCCCTGGGTGGTGGGCTCGGGCCAGGCCTTCAGCTGAGGGCCCGCTCGGGAAGGCCAAGGCCGGGCCCGTCTCCGCAGGCCTCTCCCAGCTCCGCCATGAGCTTTGCTTTGGGTCTCTGAGGGCACGAGGGCACCGGCAGGCTGGCGTCTGCGGCCCCAGGCTCTGCAGCAGGGACACCGAGCTGGTTACAAAGTGGTCAGGTTACAAGGCAAGAGGTCCTGGGTTCACTTCCTGCCCCTGCACTGAGGTCGTCACCTCTGTCTCCGGGCGGGAGACTCCAGAGTGGAGGCGACTCACTGAAGGCCCTGCGTCCCCGTACAGTGCCCTGTGGCTGATGCTCTCTGTCTGTCTCCCCTCCCTCTCTCCTCTCTCCTCTTCTCTCTCCCTTTCTTTCTCCTTCCCTCTCCTTTCTTCACTCTCTCTCTTCTCTCCCTCTCTTTCTCCCTCTTTCCCGCTCTCCATTCTCTCTCCATCTCCTTCTCTCTTTTCTCTCTCTCTCCTCTCTCTTTCTCCCTTTCCCTCTCCCCCTCTCTTGCTCCCCTCTCCTGCCCTCTCTCTCTCTCTTTTTGCCACCAGGTTCATCACCCGGCTTGGTGTATACACCAACCACTCCACTGCTCTTGGTGGCCATTTATGTATTCTTTTGATAGGGGGTGAGAGACAGAGACAAACTGAGAGGGAGGAAGAGACAGAGAGATAGAGAGACATCTGCCCTGCAGCACTGCTCCCCCACATGTGCAGCTTCCCTGCTCCCCCCAGGTGGGGCCCTGGGGCTTGAACCCGGAGCCTGGCCACACGTGTGCTCTGGTAGGCGCACCCACTCCCCGCCCCCATCCTGGCTGCAGTGCACAGAGAACCGGGCTCCTGAGGCCCTGGGCCTCCCGGATCCGCAGAGGAGGGACGGGTGCTGCCCGCCAGGCCTCAGAGCCCACTCGCCGGGCTGCCTGCCTTTGTCCGCCCGCAGCTGCTGGCCTGCCTGTGTTCCCCCCCGCGGTCTCCCGCCGAGTGGGGTGCGGGGGCCTGAATGAGCCCGTTGGCAGACTTCTCACTCTGCCGCAGGGCTCCGGGGGGCTGGCCGCGGCCCCGGGACCTTTGCTGACAGCAGCGAGCCACGCCAGTCCTTTGAGCCAAAGAATAAAGGAACGGGACGAGCCCCGGCGCCTGCCGCGTGGGTGCCGTGGGTCCAGGGGCTGAGGCGTCTCTCCTCCCTCACAGCTGTCTCAGAACGCTGAGTGGAGAGGGCCTGTGACACCCAGGTGTCCATGTAGGTGTATATTTGTGGTGTTTTCTTTATTATTGATTTACGAACTTCGGAGATAACAGGTATGATTCCACACCCTTCCCGATGCCTCTGTGTCCCTGTTCCCTCCACTGGAAACTGCAGTGGTTCCCCCAAGGCCACAGACAGGGCCTGGCTTTTGTTTCTAGAGCTGTCTACATTTCCATATATTTGCCTTTTACTTCCCTGCGGCCCTGCCTTCTCTTCCTTTCCGAGTCTCACTACTTCTTAGTGCCTTTCCATTGTTGTTGCTATTTTTTGTTTGTCTTTCCCCCTCTTTTCTCTCTGGGTCTTGATGGAATTGGGGTTCAGAGCCCTCTGGTCATCTTCCCCTATCATTTCCCTTTGAGAAAACCTTTATCTATCAAGGGTAGAGAAAGCCATAAATTGAGAGGGAAGGGGAATGTAGAAGGAGAGAGACAGAGAGACAGAGAGACCCCTGCAGCCCTGCTTCACCACTTGCAAAGCTTTCCCCCTGCAGGTGGGGGCGGGGGCTCAGACCCGGGTCCTTGCACACTGTAAAGTGTGCGCTCAACCGGGCGTGGCACCACCAGGCCCTCTGGACGGCTCAGACCTGGGTCCTTGCACACTGTAAAGTGTGCGCTCAACCGGGCGCGGCACCACCAGGCCCTCTGGACGGCTCAGACCCGGGTCCTTGCACACTGTAAAGTGTGCGCTCAACCGGGCGCGGCACCACCAGGCCCTCTGGACCAAAGTTCTCTATGGGGAGCAGAAGGTGGATGGTCTGGCTTCTGAAATTGCTTCTCCACTGGACATGGGCGTTGGTAGGTGGCCCTATACCCCAGCCTGTGTCTTTTTCTTTTTTTCTTTCTTTATTGGGAGATTGATGGTTTGCAGTCAACAGTAAAATACAGTAGTTTGTACATGTGTAACATTTCTCAGTTTCCCACAGAACAATTCAGCCCCCTCCAGGCCCTCCGCCATCCTGTTCCAGGACCTGAAACCCCCCCCCCCCCCAGAGTCTTTTACTTTGGTGCAATACACCAACTCTAGTCCAACTTCTTTGTGTTTTCCCTTCTGATCTTGTTTTTCAACTTCTGTCTATGAGTGAGATCATCCCATCTTCATCCTTTTGTTTCTGACTTATCTCACTTAATATGATGCCTTCAAGCTCCATCCCAGATCGGCTGAAAATGGTGAAGTCACCATTTTTTACAGCTGAGTCGTATTCCATTGTGTATATAGACCACAACTTGCTCAGCCACTCATCTGTTGTTGGACTCCTGGGTTGCTTCCAGGTTTTGGCTATGACACATTGTGCCGCCAAGAACATAGGTGTACACAGATCTTTTTGGATGGGTGTGTTGGGTTCCTTAGGATCTATCCCCAGGAGAGGGATTGCAAGGTCATAGGGCAGGTCCATTTCTAGCCTTCTGAGAGTTCTCCAGACTGCTCTCCACAGGTGCTGGACCCATTGACATTCCCACCAGCAGTGCAGGAGGGTCCTTTGTCCCCACAGCCTCTCCGGCATTTGTTGCTGTTACGTTTTCTGATGTGTGACATTCTCACAGGAGTGAAGTGGTATCTCATTGTTGTCCACCAGCCTGTCTCTTTCTTTCCCTAGTGGGTAGGGCTCTGGGGAGCGGAATTTCCAGGACAGATTGTTGAGGGCGTCTGCCCAGGGAGGTCAGGTTGGTGCCATGGTAGCATTTGCCACTTGGTGGCTGTGGCCCCTGTGACCTTGTAAAGCTCGTGCCCCCATGTGGGTGAACAGCTGTGCCACGTGGCATCGGAGGCTTCTCTATCAGCTATACCCTGCCACACATGGGTTGGCGTTGGAGAAAAGTCTGTCTCATCAAGTCCTAGTCTCAGTGCCTTTAGCAAACTGAAAACACAAGGATTTAAACTCCTTTCTGTGCTGGGTAAGCCCATGGTTGCATGTAATTATTTTTACTCTTGTTTGGGACGTGAAGTATAAAATCCTCGACTCTCCAACTGTTACCCCTGAAAGGGATGAGCTTCTTAGTGAGGTTAATTTTAAATCCTTGGATTGAGGTGGGGGGAGGCGGAGGAGTCACGATTTTTTCCCTTTTTCTTGTTGAGTTTCTGGCACTTGAGCGGTTTCTAAAACACATAAGTGGAGATGATCGAAATCTCAAGCTGTTTAAGTGTCTTCTCAGCCTCCCAGCCCAGCCCTCACTGCTTCTGAGTAAGTGTCAGGGGCTTGGGCTGTGGGCTTATTTTTAGCTGGGGGATAAAACAAAGAGAGAATGGCATGTTTTGAGGCAAAGAAAAAAACATTTTTCCCCTTTTTTGAAAATTGCAATCCACACTCACAGAAGAGAATGGACCAACTAAAAGGCTTACAGAGGATCGGCATGGGACAGAAGCCCTGTCGGGCAGTCTGGGTCTGGCCACAGTGTCAGGTGACAGTGGGCCCCTGGCTGGGGTGGCAGGGCTTCCAGCCAGGTGCTGGACATCTGCACATCCCGCTGGGCAGAGCCCCGCCTGCCCCTCTGGGTGCTGGAGACGGAGGAGGGAGGCTGCCCCACTCTCCCCCCAGGCCTTCCCTGGGCACCTGTGCCAGGTGAGTCCTGCAGCTCCAGTGGGTGGCTCCTGGCAGTGAGCAGTAGTGCAGGTGGCCAGTCTGGTGAGGCCATTGACGTTGGCATGACTAGACCAGGAAGAGCCTAGAAGGTCCCATCAGGGTTTGGGGATGCAGGGAGGGAGGGAAAGTGGGTGGGTGGGTGGATGGATGGATGGTTGGATGGATGGATGGATGGATGGATGGATGAGTGGATGGGTGGATGGGTGGGTGGATGGATGAGTGGATGGATGGTGGGATGAGTAGATGGGTGGATGGGTGGGTGGATGGATGGATGGATGGTGGG
>NW_026648252.1:0-49017 GCF_950295315.1 Erinaceus europaeus | reverse complement strand
ATTACGAGCTATCATCATTTTACAAAGGAACAAAGACAAGTTCAGAGTGGCAGGTGGATCAAGCTGCTTAGGTGATGTGCTTCTAAAGGCCAAAATCTTAGAACACACCATGCCACATTCACAGTTCCTCCCAGGTTGTCAATAACTGGGAGTAGAGGAGGGAGAATGGAGGAGGTCTGGGAATTGCTCTCAGAAAGCAGCCTTCAGATTCATCAAGGCTACCTACCAGGAGCAGGATGAGAAGTCAGGCGGGGTGATGGAGAGGGCTGCTGCCTGGAGAGCTGAGCCTCTGGCTCACACACTTGGTGTCATAGAATCAGCTGGTGGCGGCACTGATGGAGGCAGCAGGGACGGTGGGGGTGAGGGAAGGGCTGCTGTCTGGGCTATAGAGGGACTTACTAGAAATGGGCAACCACAGGGGGCCTGGAACAGCTCTGGGTTGAGAATTCTGATGGGGGAAACAAAAAACAAAACAAACAAACAAAAAAGCTCTCCTCATTGGAGCTGTGGGCTGGACAGAAGCCCGGTACAAAAATACTTTCAGTTTTGTTTCTTACTCTGCAAGAAACGAAAGTCACAGGCAGACTCCGGCAGTCAGACATGGAGGGAGACTTCCAAGTGTGCAGAAACTGGTAAGCAGCCTGCTGGTGAACAAGGCAGGCAGGAGAATGCTGTTTCTGAAGTTAGAAAGAAGTTGAGTGTTAGTGTGTGTGTGGTGTGGGGAAGGGGGGTAACATATGAGTGTGGGGGCAAGTCTGTGGGGGAGAGAAAGCTACCTGACATCACCAAGACAATTTGAGTTTCTGGGACAGTCCCAAAGGCTACGACTCCGCTGTCTCCTCTGGGTTACTTGTATTTGTCAGACCTCATGTCCTAATTTGGGGCTCTAATCTCCCCACCCCAACACTTTATTGGGGGCTTGATGGTTTATAATACAGTCCTTGATCCACTGTGGGGCTCTGATCTTATGATAAGTACACCAGAAAGGGGCCAACAACACAATTCTAGGACCACTCCCACCTCCACCCCCTTGGTGAGAATGCGCTGTTGGTGGGGTGGGGAAATTTGGAAAAGGATCAGGTAGGGGACCAGGCCACACCTCTAACTCAGGAACACCTGGCTTTGAAATGCCCCACCATCTATGCCCCCATTCTGGTGTGGGAACCAAGGAGGCTCCTTTCCAGAGAGTTATACTTCAACTAGACTTTTCTTGGCTCTCAAGAAAGAACTGGGGGGACAGGACTGGAGATCAAAGGGGTCTGTGGCGAGGCCAGGTAGAGGGACAAGAATAGAGGAAAGGGAGGAGCAGAAGCCATCTGTCTTTGTGCCATCTGTCTGGGCAGTATAAGTTAAGAGTGTGGGGGCCAGGTGTTGGTGCACCTGGATGAATACACGTTACAATGCAGAAGGACCCAGGTTTAAGCCCCCGGTCCCCACCTGCTCGGGGGAAAGCTTTACGAGTGGTAAAGCAGTGCTGCAGATGTCTCTCTGTCTCTATCTCCCCCTTCCTCTCAATTTCTATCTCTATCCAGTAAATAAATAAAGATGGTAGTAATAGTAACAATAAGTTGAGAGTGCATACTAACTCAGAGGAGTGAGGCTCCTCTTGGCCAGATACCATGTAGCACAGAGTTGGTTACTTTTGGTATTTGGGTCTTTTTGATTACAGCAGTTGAATCTCCTTTTTCCAGAGCTTCAACAAACACAAGCTGATTGGCATGAAATGAAGCATTTTTTGGTAATGGGGCATGCTAAGAAACACTCCCACCCATAAGGCTCAGAAGTTTATGTGCTCTGGTGTCTCCCAGGATGGGCCGAGGGCCTCTCTGTGGGTTATACAGAACTGAGCTCTGGGTTAAAGAGACTAGAAACAGAGGTTGCCCCCTCAGAAAGTGTACGTGCACACGTGTGTGTGTGTGTGTGTGTGTGTGTGTGTGTGTGTGTGTGTGTGTGTCAGGGCTGTGGACCAAGCAGGGGAATACTGGAAAACAAGAATTTAATACTTATTATTTTATTTGAAAAGCAGCTTTAACATAGAGGGTGAAATTATCAGCTGGTAGAGTGCAGGACTTACTTGCCAGAAACTTGGCATTCAACCCCCAGAACTCCATGTGCAAAATGCTACTCTGACTTCTCTCCCCCCTCTCTTTCCTTCTTCCTCATATGAATTGATCACATGTAAATTACAAATCTTCTAATAAATAAAAGTAGATTTGCCCTGGCACAAATGATGGCGTTATTTTTATTTTATTTTATTCAAATGTAGAAAAGTCAGTTTATCACCAATAATGTGATAATGGACAGATAGCAGTTCAACCTTCAGGTGAAACAAGTAGTTAAAAATTAGCATTAAAAAAAGAAAAGCAAAGAAAAGTAGCATTAGAAAAGATAACTAGTGCAGGGGTATAATGGTTATGCAAATGGATGTTCATGCCTGAGACTCCAAAGTCCCAGGTTCAATCCCCCATACCACCATAAGCCATAGTTGGGCCTGTGGTAATACCTACCCCCATCCCCACCTGCTCCTTACCACCCCTACCCACCTAAGTAATTTCAGGGATTTGTATCATAGTCTTATACTCCTTTTACGACTGTGCATTGTCTTAATTTGGGGCCAACACATGAGGAAGGGGAACACCATAGTTTCAGTGCTTGAGGCCTTGGAAAACCATAATTCAGTGGCACCTGGCTGTGTGACATAGCTCTGTTTTTCTTCCTCAATGATCCTGCAGCAAAAAAAATGTGGCCTCTTCCAACTTGCTCCTCCACGAGGCCCACTGCCTGAGGTTCCTGGCTCCCTGTCCAAAGAGCAAGGAGCTCATCCCCAAGGAGAAGACGGAGGACCACTGCAAGCCTGGACACGGGCAGGTGAGGAGGCAGCAGGGAGAGCAGAGGTGGCGGCAACTCCACAGGCTGCTGTGGGAGAGTCATTCAGCCTGTGCGAGCCTCCTTCCCAGGCCACTCGTGGGAGAAAAATGAAAGCTTGCCCTAATTTCTCACCACCTACTACTGGGTTTCCCCACCCACAGTCCCTGCCCTTACATACTCGGGTTTAGGTAAAGCTAGGGCTCCTGCTTCAAGAGAGGCTGAGCATCAGGGAATACAGAAAAGGAAAACTCACAGGTGAGCGAGGCCAAGGTTAGTCAAAAGCTGACTTTCCATTGCTGCTTTTCCCCCTCTCAGGGTTCCTCATCTGTCTTTCTGGAGAGCTTCAAACTTAAGCATCTATTTCAACTTGGGGTGGGGTGGGGGAGTCCCACAAACACCATTGGCTTTTTTGGTCTTTTTTTTTTTTTAACACCAAGGTTACCAGTGCCTGCATGACTCCAACATTCTTTTTTTATTTTCTTTGTATTTGACTTTAAAACTTAGTTTTTCTTTCTTTATTTATTGGATAGAGATAGCTAGAAGTCAAGAGGAAAGGGGGAGACAGAGAGGGAAAGAGACAAAGAGATACCTGCAGCCCTGCAAAGCTTTCCCTCCGCAGGTGGGGACTAGGGGCTTGAACCCGGGTCCTTGAGCATTGCAACATGTGCGCTCAACCAGGTGTGTCACAACCCGGCCCCTGACTCCACCATTCTCAGAGGCCATTTTTTTTAAAAAAAAAAAAGTTTAATGATTGATTCATGAGAAATGATAGAAGAGAGAGAAAGAGCCAGACATCACTCTGGTACATGTGCTGCCGGGGATTGAACTCAGGACCTCATGCTTGAGAGTCCAATGCCTTATCCACTATGCCACCTCCCAGACCACGGCCATTTTTTTGTAGAAGGTGAGACAGAGAAACTAAGAGAGACACCTGCAGCATTTCTTCTCTGTTTATGAAGCTTCCCCTCTGCCAGTGAGGACCTGGGGCTTGAGCCCAGATCTTTGTGAATGGTAACATGTGCTCTACTGCCCTCCCCCCCACTTCTTGACCTTTAAGTTGCTGATACTGGGGGAGACAAAGGCGACCCCACTCAGACTTGTCCTGTAGGGGCTCACAGAATCAAACCTAGAGCATGTAACTGAACAGCTATAGAGAGGAGTGATAGGAGCTGGGTGGGACCCAGACTTGTGTGTCTGTGTTCAGGTCGACTATGCCGAGAGTCAGCAGAACGGACAGAACCACTCACTAGAATCCCACAAGGTAAGACTCAGGCATAATTTCTCCCCTACTGCCAAGTAAGTAACCTGCGAGCAGGAGGAGAAGGAGGGATAGAAGGAGGGGGCAATATTAAAGGTTTGAACCTAGCTTTTCCCTTCTCCCCCAAGCAGGCTTAGGGGATAGGAGTCTAACCTCGCCCCCCCAGGACAAACGTCCTCTTGTCACCCAAGATGCTGGTCAGAAGGACTTGCCACAGTCTATGAGCTCAAGAGGGTGGGTGTCCCCCAAGGAAAGTTCTTCTGCTCTGGTCCTTCTGATCTGTGACTGTATGTGACTATGTCACTCGCTTCCTCACAGGCCACAGAATATCAGGAGCACCCCTTGGAGTGTCAGTTCCGCGAGCTGGCTATGCACCTGGGCAAACTGGAAACCCATGAGCGCCACTGTGATGACCAGACAAAGCAACGCCCAGAGTGCAGCCGGGACATGGTGCTCGGGGGACAGGCCCAGCACAGGGACAATCCCAGAGAGTGTGAAGAGTTCTTGCTCAGGAAAGGTGAGCAACACTGGCTGAGGAAGGAAAGATAAATTTCGAGAGAGGGGAGCCTCTGCTGACTAGGATGCAGGGCAGATGGTATGTGTTACAGATGTGTGTGTGTTAAATTCATCTGCCTATTCTAGCTCCTGTATGAGTGGCCTCCTTGTGTGCCTGCCATGGTATTCAAATGACTGACCAAAAAAAAAAGACTAAGAGAACAGGAAGCAGGAGCCTGGAAGCCACACACATGAATGCAAAAGCAATGAGGGCATATTACATGGGAAGCCTCTTTGAACTTAACCCTGCATGGTGCAAGCCTAGCAGAGATCTACCGACATCCTTTTACAGGTGAAAGCTCCAGGCACAGAATGGGGCTTGCTAGAGGCAAAAATAAGACTGGACACCTGTTCCCTGACACCAAACCTGAAGCTTTTCCACCATCAGCAATGGACAGAAGGAAGCTAGCTGTTGTCCTTGACCTTTGGGCTATGTGTTACTACTCTAGTACGAGTTCAGGTTTTCTGGGCCCAGTTGCCTCTTTGTGGGAGACCTTTATGGAGGACACAGCCCTTCAGTGTGACACATCTGTTGATTTCACTGGTTGTTCTGGTGACACAGGAACATGGAAAGATTAGGAAAATTCCTCTGGATAGTTACTGTCTCCTAGTAAACCGTCTATTCAAGGTAAAAAGTGACAAATGAAAAACTGAGTTGCAAAAAAAAAAAGGTGGGGGAGATAGCCTAATGGTTATGCAAAAGGCTCTCATGCCTGAGACTCCCAAAGTTGCAGCTTCAATCCCCTGAACCCATAAGCCAGAGCTGAGCAGTGGTCTGGTCTCTGTATCTTTCTTCTCTCGTTATCTCTCCCTCTCCTCTCTCTTTCACTCTCCCACTAGAAAATATATAGAATATCTTTTTAAAAAATCAAGAATGAAAAGGAATTATTGTTATTATTTAAAAGGGGGGAGAGGATAACAAAATTGTCTCCAACTCTGTGAGAGGGTGAATGAAATAGTTCACTTGGATACTGTATTTCTTTGCCATGCATGCAACTCAGGTTTGAGCCTGGCCCCACCTCACTGAATGTGATGTCTTTCACTTTCTTTCTGCCTCTGTTGTAAAAGAAAAAGAAAGAAATAAAGAAAGGAAGAAAGAAAGGAAGGAAGGAAGGAAGGAAGGAAGGAAGGGAAATAGGAGGAGGAGTGAGAGGAGGAAGATTGGACAAGATTGGTATCTGTAGCAACAGTTCCTCTCGACTCCTTAGAAACCAGTTTTGCTCTAGAAAAAGGTTTCTTTATCCAGGAATCCTGCTGCCCTAAGATCATACCTGTGGCTCTAAAGGAGATTATGTGTGTGCTTCAACAAGGAATGCTTCAGTGACCAAGGATGCTGGTAGTGCCAGGCAGGCCCAGAGGCAGTTCATACTCATGACTACAGGCCATGCACACAGCCATGTAACAGAGGTGCCAGCCGTTGTCAAGCATGGTCAGTTAGACTGTTGTTTCTCTGCTTGTTCAGGCCAGAGAATTTCAGCTCCTGAAAGGAGGACCCACTATCATTTCCATAACCAAATGCTCTCTGGAAAAAAGGATATCCACCACATGGTGAGTAGGATTTAGCAATTTATTTAAATTTTTTATTATCTTTATTTATTGGAAAGATACAGCCAGAAATTGAGAGGGTGGGGGAGATAGAGAAAGAGAGATAAAAAGAAACACCTGCAGACCTGCTTCCCCACTCTCAAAGCTTTCTCCCTGCAGGTTGGGACCGAGGGCTCAAACCTGGATCCTTATGCATTGTGCGCTCAACCAGGTGCACCAACACTTGGCCCTGACTTAGTCATTTTTTAAAGATATCGATAGTCCATATTCTTGTTTTGAACATTTATTTATTCCCTTTGTTGCTTTTGTTACTTTATTGTTGTAGTTATTTTATATTTTATATGTTGTAGTTATAGATGTAGTTATCCATCATTGTTGGATAGGACAAAGAGAAATGGAGAGAAGAGGGTAAGACAGAGAGGGGGAGAGAAAGATAGACACCTGCAGACCTGCTTCACCGCTTGTGAAGTGACTACCTTGCAGGTAGGGAGGCAGGGGCTCGAACCAGGATCCTTACGCCAGTCCTTGCACTTTCTGCCACCTATGCTTAACCAGCCTGTACTACCGCCCGACTCCTGATAGTCCATATCCTATCTAGGCCACATAAAGGTAGACTCTGGACCCCTAGTTTCGCATCACGTAGATATTAATAATTTCCCATGTTCTGTTTTGATTTGGTTTGCTTTTTTGCTGTATTCAAAAAAGTCATGTTAGTGAATTGCTTTAGGCTGATTGAGCATCCATAACTGGTCCCCATGTGTACCAACCCATCAAGAAGCCTCCTTGACCACTCACTCCAGCACTCCCTGACCCCTAGGACATGACATCATCTACCTTCAGGGCCTGTACTCTGCAATTTGGTCTTTGCTGTGACCTGCCTTGTGGAACTCCTATTAGATTGTGAGCTCCCGGGGAAAAAGTGAATGGCTTTCACAGTCTTCACACAGAGAAGCTGCTACTAGGACTGAGTACAAAAAGGAGACTCAGGAGAAGTGCGATGATATGATGTGATTGACTAATTGCTTCTGTCTGGGAGCACCTGGAGTCTTCCCTCCATGGTGTTAACACCCTGGACCACACTCTCCCTTCTTTTGTAGGATGGAGTACTTTCCCTCTAGGGAAACTTACCAAGGCTCCTTTATAAGGAACTCATCTCCTCCTTTTCAGTTGAAGAGCTGCTTATCTTCTCCTTTCCCTTCAGTTCAGAGGACCATGTACATCAGAATTAAAGTCTCAAAGAACAATCTTGATATATATCTATATAACATAAAGTTTATTATTAGTTACATCTAGTACATTCTTGTTGTTGTGCACCTGTCATTACCATCTCCTTCCAAAGCATTGTCAGTACCCTAAAAAGTGGCCACATACTCATTCAACAGTCACGCTCCACTCCTCTCTCTCCTCAGCCCCTGACAGGCATTAATCTACGTTATGTCTCTTCAAAATTTTTTATTATCTTTATTTATTTATTGGATAGAGACAGCCAGAAATCGAGAATGAAAAGATAGAGGGAGAGAGACAGAGAAACACCTGCAGCCCTGCTTCACCACTTGCAAAGCTTTCCTCCTAAAGGTGGGGACTGGGAACTTGAACCTGGATCCTTGAGCATTATAACATGTGTGCTCAACCGAGTGCACCACCACCTGGCCCCATGTTATGTCTCCTGGGATTTGTCTGTGCTGAGTATCTGGTATAAATAGTTTTATATGACTACATTTTTTACCTTAGCATAATGTTTCCAAGGTCCACCCATGTTATAGTATGCCTGAACATCATTGCTTTTGTATATATGTATATATATTTCTTTTTTGCAGTCATAATACACTTTGCCTACTTATCCATTGATAGACATTTGGGTTTTTTCCTTGTAGTGTGGTCTATAGAACAACAGTAACACCTGGGAATTTGTTAGGATTGCAGATTCTCAAATCATTGCCCAAGAAATCTCAAAATAGGATCTGCAATTTCACAAGATGCCTGATAATTCAAGTTTGAGAAGCACTGCCTTCTCAACCTAAGCTGTGCATTGACTCACCTGTATTTTTAAATTTTATTTTATTTTATTTTCTCTCATTTTTAACTTGTGGTTAATAGTGGGTTATACAATTATGATATTATAGTATATAGTCCCACACCACATTCAGCACCAAAGTTCTGTGTCCCCCATGCAAGTGGAGATCCAGGGCTTGAACCCAGGTCCTCATGCATAGTTATGTGTGCACTCAACTGGTTGTGCCATCTCCCAGCACCTACATCCAGTTTCTTTTCTTTTTTTTAATTTTTATTTATAAAAAGGAAACACTTACAAAAACCATAGGATAAGAAGGGTACAACTCCACACAATTCCCACCACCAGAACTCCGTATCCCAACCCCTCCCCTGATAGCTTTCCCATTCTTTATCCTTATATCTAGTTTCCCATTCTTTATCCTTATATCTAGTTTCTTAATCTTTCATGTTTTCTATTTCCACTTCATCTATACTACCTTTTTATCTATTTTTATTTTTATTTTTGCCTCCAGGGTTATCACTGTGGCTTGGTGCCTGCACTACGAATCCACTGCTCCTGAGGCCATTTTTTGGAAGGGAGGGTGAGAAAGAGAGACGTTGAGATGGGAAGGGAAGCTAGAGTAGGAGAGAGAAAGATACCTGCAGACCTGCTTCACCGCTTCTGAAGCAGCCCCCACTTCAGGTGGGGAGCCAAGGGCTTGAGGCAGGATCCTTGCCTGAGTCCTTGCGATTCATACTATGTGTGCCACCACCCGGCCCCCTATTCTATCTTTTAAAAAATATTTACTAGTGAATTAACAGTATTTTACAATATTTTAGGACTGTAAAAATGTAATTTCACCCCTCACCCACCATTAAAGTCCTATGTATCCATCCCCCCAGTGATAACCAAGGAGAGTTTAATGGTTATGTAAAAAGGCTCTTATGCTTGAGGCAATGAAGGTCCCATGTTCAGTCCCCAGCACCATCATAAGTCAGAGCTGAGCAGTGCTCTGGTAAAGAATAAAAGAAATAAAAATAAATAAAATGTCCCAAATCTTTTTCCAAGTGTCATCAAGTCAGGCCTTCATTCCTGAAATACAGTTTTCTTTCTTTCTTGAAAAGCCATTTTTAAACTTAAATGAATACTAGAGTCATATTTTCTCCAGCCTTTATCCAGTGTCTATTGTGGGAAATATTATGGTTTCTTAACCTGTGTTATTGCCCAATCATTAAAGCTGATATCATGTTAAATGTGATGTATTGTTCACTATTTCAGGGTAAATGTCATCCAAAAGAGTCTGTGAAATATTTTCCACATAAAAACTCAAGAATTCCTCCTCCGCCCCTTTCAAATGAGATGGCAGAGAAAGATGTCCGTCCAAAGGAAAAAAATAGCAACAGATTCTATCGTCCTTCTAAAAATTCAACAAAGCGAGTCCCAAAGGACATAAACAACACCATGGATCTGCCTTGGAAGCTTGGGTACCAGCCCAAAGATGAGGCAGCCTACAACATTTTGAAGAGATGCTCTCAGTGTGGTATCCTGCTTCCCCTGCCGACCTTAAATCAGCATCAGGTACCCAACCTCTACTCTCCCCTCGCTTGGTTGTGAACAATCTGGACAGTGTCTAAAGAAATCCAAAAACCTGGTAGCTGAAAAAGAGTTAAGATGTAAAGCAGGGGGGCTGGGTGGTAGTATAGCGGGTTAAGCACAGGTGGTGCAAAGCACAAGGACCCTGATTCTACCCCCCCTGGCTCCCCACTTGCAGCGGGGTCACTTCATAGGTGGTGAAGCAGGTCTGCAAGTGTCTATCTTTCTCTCCCCCTCTCTGTCTTCTCCTCCTCTCTCCATTTCTCTCTGTTCTATCCAACAACAATGATAAACAATAAGGGCAACACAAGGGAAAAAGTGGCTTCCAGGAACAGTGGATTCATGGTGCAGGCACAGAGCCCCAGCAATAACCTGGAGGCTAATAATAATAATAAATAAAAAACATATAAAGCAAAACAAATTGTTGATTAATCATGAAATTAAAGGCTGGAATATTGTAGTTGAAGATTTGGGGTCTCTGTTTTGGAAATAGCTAGTAGGTCTATTTAAGGTATATTCCAAGGGGCCCATGACTTTACTAGTTTTTGCCTGAGCCTGACATCTGATATGCAGGTGGACCCAAGTTATTGTCTGGGGAGATGATGTCATGGCTGAAAAAAGGGCTAGAAAGCTGGATCAGAGAAGAGAATAGCTCCCAGGTTCCAACTACCGTGATGCTATACTATCATGCTACCATGATGCCAACTGGGTTTTCCAGGGCAGACAACTCCACCAATGTGTCCTGGAGCCCCGCTTCCCCAGGGCCCTTCCTCCCTAGGGCAAGAGAGAGACAGGATGGGAGTATGGATCGACCTGTCAAAGCCCATGTTCAGTGGGGAAGCAATTATAGAAGCCAGACCTCCAACCGTCTGCACCCCGTAATGACCCTGAGGGTTAAGGAATAGGAAAGCTGTCAGGGGAGGGGATGGAACACAGAGTTCTGGTGGTGGGAACTGTGTGGAATTGTACCCCTCTTATCCTATGGCCTTTTCAGTATTTCTATTTTATGTATACATAAAAATCCAAAAACCTGCAGGATGTTTGCTGATATTGCTGCTAGAAAGGCCCTTCTCTATTGGTCCCTTCCCTGTGTGTCCAAATTCACTTCTCTGAACACTTATCCCCACTGAGACCATTCATTTGGTCTCAAAGATTGGGTCACTTTTTGAATGAAATGAAGATCTTTCATCTCTGTATCTCTAGCTTCTAGTCCAGGGGCTGACACATTCAGTGCTTCGAAAGTCTTAAGTAAATGAATGAAGCAGAGGACACATAATCTAGCTCTCTCATTCAAGATCCTAAATCCAGAATTGGTCGACCCTTGTAGATCTAGTTTGTGAAGATTTTCCCCTCAGTATCCTGATGTTGCCATCCAAGATTATGATCTAAACGGCATTCAAGGTAGTTAACCATTATGTGCCAGTTACAATGCCATACTCTTTGTAATTATATTTCACCCACAAGTTTCATGCCCTTAGATACCAATTTATTTCAGCAGCCTGATGGATACCCTTTCAAATGTTTACCTTTTTAACATAAACCTAAGCTCGTATATATGGGGCTTCAATTGTTTGGTTGTCTTGGTTTATTATTTTACTTATCTCATTCTCATTTGCTTTATTATCTACTTTTTTTTTTTTACCATTTACCTTCTTAAGATAATATATGATACATACTTCTTACAAAAAGATAGGCCTACTAGATCTTTTTTTAAAATGTTTTTTTATTATCTTTACTTATTTATTGGGTAGAAACAGCCAGAAATCAAGAGGGAAGGAGAAGATATAGAGGGAGAGAGACAGAGAAACCTGTAGCACTGCTTCATCACTCACAAAGCTTCCCCCCTAAAGGTGGAGACTGGGAGCTTGAACCTGGGTCCTTGAGCATTATAACATGCTCACTAAACCAGCTGTGTCACTACCCACCCCCCTGATCTTTTTTTAAAAAAACTTTTTAGCCTCTTTATATGTTTAATATCAACAGTAATTTTACAATGACGTGTGAACTTCATTCTTGCTGGTGTTTGATTAATATCATATTCCTATGTCTCACACAGTTTTTAATTCCTTTCCATTCTTTCCTCCATCCTTATATGATAGGGTTGACAGATTCTGTAACGAAAACATATGACTTGGGACAAAAATACTCCATAGAATAACTGCTTGGGGTATACTTACACTAAAAAACAAATAAACAAACAAAACTTCATTTCTCTAAAATTAACTCAGCATTTTGTATTTTATCTGTCAACCTTTTTTTAAAATATTGATACCTTTTAATTATTTATTTATTACCTTTTGTTGCCCTTGTTTTGTTGTTGTAGTTATTATTGTTGTTATTGATGTCATCATTGTTGGGTTGGATAGGATAGAGAGAAATGGAGAGAGAAGGGGAAAACAGAGAGGGGGAGAGAAAGATAGACACCTGCAGACCCGCTTCACCACCTGTGAAGCAACTCCCCTGCAGGTGGGGAACCAGGGGCTCGAACGGGGGTCTTTATGCCAGTCCTTGCACTTGGCAATCCTTTTATACAACCACATTTGAAATTCAGTTACACAGGGATTTTTTTGTTTGTTTTTTGCCACTAAGGTTATTGTTAGGGTCTGATGCCTACACAAAGATGCCACTGCTCCTGGTGAACATTTTTCATTTTATTTATTTGATAAGACAAACAGAAATTGAGGAGGTGGGTGAGAGACAGAGAAAGAGACATACACCAGCAACACTGCCTCACTGCTCATGAAGTTTCCCACCCCCTGCAGGTGGGGCCAGGAACTTGAACCCAAACCCAGGTCCTAGAGCAAGGTAAAGTGTGGACCCAATGTGGTGCTTCACCATTCAGCCTCCAATTATTATACACACTTCTATCTTGTGCTATGATTTCAGCAATACCCAAGGAAAGTCCTCCAAGTCCAGCAATGTAGCTTTCTTCCCCCTACTTATTTATTTATGGCTGCAAATAAATCCTTTATGTAGGTGTTCTCCAATCTGTTTAGCCAACACTGTTCTCCCATGATGCCAGACCTCTATTATCCCCAGTGTCCTCTAGGTCCCTCCTGGCACAGCAGGCTCTGGATCTATTCTAGACCATCTGTAGCTCAGGCTTATGCTCCATAAGCTGATGACAGCAATATCCAGCCACTTCCCACTTGGAATACATGGAGCTCTTTTGATGTTCTTGGTTTTTTGTTTTGTTTTGTTTTATTTCTTTCTTAACCTTGGTTTATAAGACTAGAAAAGTTTTTTAAAATAAATTTTTAAATATTTATTTTCCCTTGTTCTTTATTGTTGTAGTTATTGTTGTTGTTATTGATGTTGTTGTTGGATAGGACAGAGAGAGATGGAGAGAGGAGGGGAAGACAGAGAGGGGGAGAGAAAGATAGACACCTGCAGACCTGCTTCACCGCTTGTGAAGCGACTCCCCTGCAGGTGGGGAGCCGGGGGCTCGAACCAGGATCCTTCTGCCGGTCCTTGCGCTTTGTGCCACGTGTGCTTAACCCGCTGAGCTACCACCAGACTCCCAACCAGAAAAGTTTTAGATGTATAATTTCACAACTGGTTAAGCACACATATTGCTGTGTGCAAGGACCCAGGTTCAAGTCTCCGGTCCCCACCTGTAGGGAGAAAGCTTCACAAGTGGTGAAGCAGGGCTACAGGTCTCTCTCTCTCTCTCTCTCTCTCCTCCTCCTCCTCCTCCTCTTCCTCCTCTCAATTTCTCTTTCTCTATCCAATAATAAATAATATATATATATATATATATATATATATAATTTTATACCTCTTCAGTACAGGATTATATACCACACTTACCTCCAAAGTGCCCAACACCTTTTCCCTGAACACTCTGCACTGGCATCCACTTCCTCTCCTCCTTCCCCAACCCCAACCCCCTCTGGCAAACTCAGTTCTGCAGTCTGAGTCCATAGATTTGTCTTTACTGGAAGACAAATTAGCTTGTCATCCTTAAATACCTTCATTTTTTGTTAATGTTAGTGAATTCCTTTAACTATTGCTTGTCTGAAAAATCTGTCACTCCTTCAAACCTGATTGATGACCTAGCAGTTTATTCTTGGGTGAAAGTCTTTCCCATTCAAAACTTTAAATATATTCTGAAACCCTTCTTTATTTTTCTAGGGAAAATGCCGGTTGTTGGCTTCAACAAAAAGGAATGCAAGTGAGAAGTTTCAGCTAGATTGGAAAAGAAAAGATACTACAGATTTAAGAGGTGTGTAGGTGTGTAGGGGTGTGTGTGTGTGTGTGTGTGTGTGTGTGTGTGTGTGATATCCTGATTACTTTCTGTGATAGCCCATTGGGTAGGTCCATTACTAGCATTCTGATAATTCTCCAGACTACATTCCACAGGGGATGGAACAATGTGCATTCCTTCCAACAGTGTAGAAAAGTTCCTTTTCCTCTATATCTTCACCAACATTTGTTGTTACTATCCTTTATTTTTTAAATATTTATTTATTCCCTTTTGTTGCCCTTGTTTTATTGTTGTAGTTATTATTGTTGTAGCTGGATAGGACAGAGAGAAATGGAGAGAGGAGAGGAAGACAGAGAGGGGGAAAGAAATACAGACACTTGCAGACCTGCAAGCGACATGCAGGTGTCTATCTTCCCTGCAGGTGGGGAGCCAGGGGCTCGAACTAGGATCTTTCTGCCAGTCCTTGCGCTTTGCACCACCTGTGCTTAGCCCGCTATGCTACCGCTCGACTCCTGTTACTATCCTTTCTGATGTGTAACACATAAGGGGTGGAGGAGAGGAAATGGATTTTGTCCTTTTTTTTTTTTTTGATGTATCTTCCTTCTTTTGATTATAGATGATGGTTTGCACAAGGGCTACAGATGAACCAGGAGGAAAAAAATTGCTGCAGCAATTCCGCCCAAGAATCCTGATCAAGCCTACAGGCCCTACAGCCTGAGACCATGGGAAACCCAAGTTTGTCCCCTGGAGAATAAAAATACCCTCCCTGAAACTTTCATTATTATCGTTATGAATTCATTTAGTTTATTAGAGAGCCAGAGGGAAATCAAAAGGAAATGGGAAAAATCTGAAGCTTGAGACCCACCCCCACCTTTCCGGCCCTCAGAAGTTGGGGGCTCCTAAACCACACAGTTTCTTTTTCTCTTTTCTCTTCCAACAGAACTGGTGTCCTAAAAGACTTCCCCAAAGGTTGCACATAAAGACCATGGTTACTGGCCAGGGCCTGCTCTTGTCTGCAGATCCCCTTTCCCTGTTCACTACCTCACCCAGCTGTCCTGGCTGCCCCCATCATTCCCCTGGAAAACCAGAGACAAAAATCAGAAGAGCTAAGAACAAGAATCTTTCAAAGAGAGACCGTGGCAGTGGCATACCAGGCTGAGCATGAATGTTTCAGTGTGTGAGGGGTCAAGTTCAAGTCCTTGGTCCAAATGTGCAGGAGAGAAGCTTCACAAACCTGAACCCTAGCTTTGGGGCAGAACCTCTGTGTGGAGATGGCTCACCTGGCTGAACGCACAGTTTACAGGTGCCAGGACCTGGATTGGATCCCCCACCACCTCATGAAAAGACCTACACAGGGGAAGTTTCATGAGAGGAGCAGCAGTGCCACTGTGCCTTCTCCTTATGAGAGAGAGAGAGAAGAAAGAAAGAAGAAAGAAAGAAAGAAAGAAAGAAAGAAAGAAAGAAGAAAAAGAGCAAGACAGGGAAAGGAAGAGAGAAAGGAAGAGAGAAAGTGAGGGAGAGAAAGAGAGAGAAAGAAAGAAAGAAAGAAAGGGGGCAGGAGTAGATAGCATAGTCGTTATGCAAAGAGACTCTCATGCCTGAAGCTCTAAAGTCCCAGGTTCAGTCCCCTGCACCAGCATAAACCAGAGCTGAGCAGTGCTCTGGTAAAAAAAAAAAAAAAAAAAAGAAAGAAAAAAAGAAAGAAAAGGGGAAAAAAGATTAAGGGAAAAAAAGAAAGGAAGGAAGGGAGGAAGAAAGAAAGAAAGAAGAAAGAAAGAGAGAGAGAAAGAAACAGAAAGAATCCAGCAGCAGCTGTGGATTAGTTCAGATGAGAACTCCCAGCAATAACACTGGTGAAAAAGAAAAGGAAAAAAAAAAAAAAGTAGGCGAGGGGAGTTGCTGAATCCACGCCCAGTGCATCCTCAGCCAGCTATTAGCGCCTCCAGCTGGGTCCCAGCCCCTGGCCCAGCGGCCTCTCCGCCTGCCCAGGAGCTGTCTAATCTTCTACCCGCACCATGCACTGAATCCGCCAGCCCGGGTTTGGGACCCCGCGCCCAGCGACAGTGTGCAGAGCTCCGCAGGTCGAGCCGCGTCACAAAGGCCGCCTGCTTACTTGGCATTCAACCTCCCGGAGGAGGACAGGGCGCGCTCTCTCTCGGAGCTGGCAGGAGCGGAGGCGGCGCAGGCTAGGGGTCCCCTGCAGCCGAGAGGGCCCGGCCCGAGCCGGCCACAGCCAAGTGGTAACAGGAAGCACCCGGCAGCCAGGAGCGGCGGGGCCAGTGGAGCTTTTCAGCTCACCGCCTCCCGGAAACATCTTTGGCTGCAGGAACTACCACGGCTTTGGGTGAATGCAATGTATAGGTTTCCTGCCATGCTTGGCGACTGTATGAAATAGCGGAGCAAGCCTGGATTTGGGACTCTTTAGGTGGGTTGGCATGGCCTCGCTCCACTCTCTGCCTTCTCTCACTGGGAGACCTCTTAACCTTCCAACACCTGCTTTTCCATCTGTAAGATGGGCATGCTGGTATCTTCCTCGTGGGGGTGTTGCAGAGGTGCCTTGGCACCAGTTAATTAGATGCTATTTAAGAGTTTGCTGATACATGTGTACTGTGTATATATACACGCTTCTGTCAGTCAACTGATACAGGTGTGTGCATATGTACATGTGTGTATATGTACATGGCGTCGTCACTAAGCTGACATATATATATATATATATATATGTATGTATATGGCTGTGACATATACAAAGCACATATAACAATGTAAGATAATATGGACTGCGTTTCACAGGCCAGGTACTGCACTGATACGTTTCATTTATCAGCGCGTTTAATCCTGTCAACATCATGAAAAAAGGTACTACTATTACTCCTATGCACAGATGATGTAGAATTTTTAAAAATTTATTTATTTATAAAATGGAAACACTGACAAGACCATAGGATAAGAGGGGTACAATTCCCACCACCAGAGCTCAGTATCCCATCCCCTCCCCTGATAGCTTTCCTATTCTTTATCCTTCTGGGAGTATGGACCCAGGGTTATTATGGGATGCAGAAGGTGGGAGGTCTGGCTTCTGTCATTGCTTTTCCACTGAGCATGGGCGTTGACAGGTCGATCCATACTCCCAGCCTGTCACTCTCTTTCCCTAGGGGGGCGGGGCTCTGAGGAAGCCCAGGCATCTGTCCAGGAAGTCCGGTTGGCTTCATGGTAGCATCTGGAACCTGGTGGTCCAGGCATGACCGAGGCCCTTAGGGTTTTTTTTTTTTTTTTTTTTACTCCCCCCCCAGGTTTTTTTTTTTTTAATATTTATTCACTTGATAGAAACAAAGAGAAATTGAGAGGGGCAGATGGGGTGTGGTGCTAGCAAGGCAGAGAGAGAGAGAGACCTGCAACACTGCTTCATTGCTCATGAATCTTTTTTCCCCTGCAAGTTTGATCCTGGGTCCTTGTGAATAGTAATAGTGTGCCCTACCAGATGCACCACTGTCCAAATCCCCTACACTCACACACCACAAAATTGGGGGCCAGGCGGTAGTGCACCGGGTTAAGCGTACATAGTGCAAAGTGCAAGGACTGACTCAAGAATCCTGGTTTGAGCCCCCAGCTATCCACCTGCAGGGGGGTCACTTTGCAAGTGGTGAAGCAGGTCTGCAGGTGTCTGTCTTCCTCTCCCCCTCTCTGTCTTTCCCTTCTCTCTCAATTTTTCTCTGTTCTATTCAGTAACAACAATAACATCAACAACAAAATCAATCACAGCAACAACAACAATGAAAAAAAGATGGCCACCAGGAGGGAGTCAGGTGGTAGCACAGCAGGTTAAGCTCACATAGTGCAAAGCGCAAGTACCTGCACAAGGACCCGCGCAAGGACCAGAGTAAGAATCCCAGTTCGAACTCCCCACTTCCTGCCTACAGGGGAGTCGCTTCACAGGCGATGAAGCAGGTGTCTATTTTTCTCTTCCCCTCCTCTCTCCATTTTGCTCTGTCTTATCCAACAATGATGACATCAGTAACAACAATAATAACTACAATAAAACAAGGGCAACAAAAGGGAAACTAAATATTTAAAAAATAATCACCACCAGGAGCAGTGGATTTATGGTGCTGGCACCAAGCCCCAGCAATAACCCTGGAGGCAAAAAAAAAAAATTAGCCTAAGGTCACACACAGCTATAGAATCTAACTAGCTAAGCCACACTGTCTCACACTAGTGAGGAGATCTGGGGCCCAGGAGTCCCTGTAACTACGTCAAACTTTCCCAATTGGCTGCAATGTTCTGTGGCTTGAAGTGTCTGGTCACTCCTCTGGCCTTGCACAGGCAAAGGCTTTTCTGTTCTGATTGCTTGAGCATTTTCAGGTGTGTAGCAGCATGCTAAGTCCTGTGGTGGCCCTAACTTCAGGTAATTTATATGTGATTGGAGAAATCCCATTTGCTGAGTATGTAAATGCCTTCTCAAAAGAAGAGAGAGGTTGGCCGTAGTCTCTTTATTAAAGAGTTCTGAGCCCCATGGGAGAGAAAGCCTTAAACAGAGTTTAGCCTGAGGGATGGAACTTGGAGAGAGGGGAGTGAGAGGAGGAGGCAGGCTGATATGGAGGTAGTCGGGTAGTCGTGCAGTCCTGTCATGGGAGGGAGCCCTGTGCCCTGCTGAGGGTGTACTGCTCCACCCTCAATTCCATTTGATCTGGAGTTGGGGTAGTGAGGCAAAGTCACCACAGAAAGTCCCAAAGAAACAACCCACAGGAGCTCACTTGAACATTCTAATAGCCAGTGTGGTGTTGTGGGGAGCTGGGGGTGGTGGAATGAGGTCTATCTTGGGAAGAGTAGATCAGAGCAAGACAGGGTCACTCTCTCCAGCCTCTATTCAGTTGCTAGAAGGTGCACAGGGGTGAGGTATCTGCAGAACATCATGAGCGATACTTGCAAACATTGAATGCATTCTTTGGTTTCATTTCTTCATTTCTTCCCTCTTGACTCTGTTTCACTCCATTGCTCCATTCCATAAGCAACTAATGATGTGTCTATTCCTGTTTCTGTGCATGCTTGTTAAGTAAAAGAATTAGAAAGTTCAGGTTCTAGTCTGGACCCTGTTATAACTTGCCGTGTGACCCTAGGCTAGTTTCCTCACCTTCTTGGGCTGCAGTTTCTCACTATAAAGAAATCTGTTCTTGGGGCTCTTCTACCCCCTGCATTTCTATGAGCCATGATCAGGAAGAGGGAAATAGGGAGAAAGACAGAGATACCTGCAGCACTGCTTCACCGCTTGCAAAGCTTTCCTCCTGCTGGTGGGGACCGGGGGCTTAAACCCGGCTCCTTGTGCATTGTAACATGTGCTCTCAACCAGATACACCAGCACCCAGCCCCCAGCAGAATGAATTGATGATTATCGCATCACTGGTACCAACACAGGGCTTACTATGCCTGTACAGCACTAGGCCTTGTTCCCAGTTTATTCAATTGGATTTAATTTGCTTTGGGCAGGTAATGGCTCTTTCTTTTTACTCCCCACAGAAAAGGAGTGATTGATTTTCTTTGTTTTTGGAAACTGTGCCTACCACATTGCTGCATTAGACACCAAGGTTCCCTGATGGACGACGAAAGCCAACTGACCCATCCCCAAGACCAGAGCTGCTGGGCCACCCTGCCTGACGTGTGCCTGCGCCGAGTCTTCTGGTGGCTGGGAGATAGGGACAGGTCCAGGGCAGCCCTTGTCTGCAGGAAGTGGAACCAGATGATGTACTCGGCTGACCTCTGGCGATACAGGACCATCATTTTCAGTGGGCGACCTTTTAGGGTCCAGGCATCTGAATTCGAGTCTGCTCTCTGGTATGTTAAGAAATTTGGTTGCTATCTGGAGCACCTGGAGATCAAATTCCTCAATCCTTATAACGCTGTCTTGACCAAGAAGTTCCAGGTCACTATGCGGGGTCTGCTGTCATGCCTGGGCAAGAGTAACAACCGGCTGAAGTCTCTGTCCATCCAGCACTTGGAGCTGGACCGCCTGGTCTGGAGAAACAGCATCCGGAGCTCATTTATCAAGAGCTTGAGCTTCTTCTTGAAGAAAATGAGCAAACACTTGGAATATCTCAACCTGAAAGGGGCCAGGCTGACTGTGGACCAGGGCTGCAATGTTCTCAATTCCCTGAGCTACTTAAGGAATGAGAGTATGCTCTCAGAGCTTAACATCGAGGACTTCTTCAGCCACCACCTGGCTGTCTACAGCAGCCCCCAGTTCAACAAGACCATGGCCACCTTCCACAACCTGGTGTCTCTGACTCTCAATTACAACTGCATCTCTGACGAGCTGCTTGAGAACTTGAGTGAGAACAATGGCAGCACCCTCTGGACTATCAACATCAAGTGCCACATTCATGACCCCCACGGGCAGGTCATCTGGGGCATGTCCTGGGCCAAGTTGGCCAAGCATGCCACCAACCTGAAGGTGAACTTCTTCTTTGAGCGGGTCATGAAGTATGAGCGCTTGGCTCGGATCCTCTTGCAGGAGATCCCCATCAGAAGCATCAGTCTAAGAAGCTGTTATTTCAGTGACCCGGACTGGTCCATGAGGCCCACGCTGACAGATCTCCTGCCCACCTTCCGAAACACCCTGCAGGTAGGCAGGACCTGAAGGTGAGAGGCTTTTGATGAGGACTTCTGGCTAGCTTCCTCAGAGCACAGGCCACTGCTGCCAGCTCTTGGCTGGGCGTAATCTTTTCTTTTTATATTCACAGCGAGGTAAAGATGCGGGGGGGGGGGGGGAGGGAGAGAGAGAGGTCGCACTATCCAAGTGAGCTATTTCACTTTCACTCAATCTCAAATTGAGGTTCTAAGCAATATTAGCAAACTATGCCTCCCTCCTACACAACCTCTAAGACCACAACAAATGGAAAAGCATGGAATGCAAAGAATATGGTTGGCTGGCAAGCAAGGGAAGCACAAGGCCAGGCCATAGCATTATTGGTTAAGCCCACACATTACAGTGTTCAAGGACCCTGGTTCAAGCCCCTGGTCCCCACCTGCAGAGGGAAAGCTTCACAAGTGGTGAAGTAGGGTTGCCGGTGTCTCTCTGACTCCTTCCCTCTCTATCTCCCCCTCCCTTCTCAATTTCTGTCTCTATTCAATAATAAACAAATAATTTTTAAAAAAATAAAGTAAAAGGAAAGTGTTCTGAATGGATAGGCTGAGAGCTCTGAGACCTGAAGCATTGGACTCTTAAGCATGAGGCCCTGAGATTGATCTCTGGCATCACATGTGTCAGGGTGATGCTCTAGTGTTCTCTTTATCTCTCTCTCTCTCTTTCTCCTTCTCCACCACCACCTCCTCCTCTCTCTCACAAATAAATAAATATTAAAGAGGAGGAGGAGAGGAGGAGGAGGAAGGAGAAGGAGATATAGTAGTTGTAGTTGTTGCTGAGGTTCAATGGCCTGCCCACTGTCACCTGGCCAATCTACACAAGTCTGGAGTCAATACCTCTGATACATTGCCACAAGCTCAAGTTGTGCCAACTTGGATGGGAGCACCTTCATTCCCAAATTCCTTTCTCTGACAACTATATAGCCAGTGTACCTTAAAGCTCTTGAACCAGCTTGGCCATGAGGCCCACAGTCAGGCTGTGGGAATATTATGGAATGATCCAGCCAGCCCCTGCCCATATAATGTCCTTCCCCTTTGATGCTTTTCCAGAAATTGACGTTTGAGTTCAACAATAACCATGAGGCCCTTGATGAGGAGCTACACCTGCTCATCTTATCCTGCAGGAAGTTGTTTTACTTCAAAATCTGGGCTTTCCTTGATGTTAAGTTCGTGGAGAGGATCTTGAAGAGCCAGGAGGAAGGGCAGTGTACCCTGCGTACACTCAAGGTAACAGCTCCCCCATGGGGCTCGTGTCAGAGATGAGGCTTGGAGGGTGGGGGGAGTCATCCCACCTGAACTGGAAATTAACAGTGTTGTGGAAAGAATGTGGAGCTTCCTTCCACATTCCACATAGTGATTAGGTTAGAGTATTTTTCAGATTCTGCCTACAATTACATACACATTGTTCAGATTGCCTGCAGTGCCTAAGGCCATCATGGTATGTGTGTGTCTCTCTATTGGCACAGGTGAGAATTTATACAAACAGATATGAAACAAATGAAGAGGACAGGACACTGCGGGAAATTTACCGGAAGTACAGAAAGCTGATCGATTCAGAACTTAACTATTTTGTCATCGCTTACCCCATGATGTAACGAGAGTGCTCTCCCAAGGAAGAAAGCCAGAAGCACCTTGCATTTGAAGATGCTGGTTGGGGAATTAGCCTTGGGGTGTCCCCCACCCCCTATCCCTTTTTCTTCTCTCTCCTCACAGTCAGCTCTACACCAGGATGAACACCCAGCCAAGGCTGGGGCCGCTGGTGAAGTGATGACCCCAGGTACTTTAAAGTGCTATGTTTACCAGCTGTCTAGGGCAATTTCTCTTTGTCGTTTGCTTTTGTGTTTTGACTCTTCATTGAGCCACAGAGCTAAAAGCTCAAAGCCATTCAGACCAGGTTTTTACTCTGGACTCCTGCTAACCTGGATTCCTGAAAAGGCATCACTAGCCACGGAGCAAATAGAATCTCCTTTCCTATTCACTTGATGTGATCAGCTCAGAAATGCTTGGTTTCCTGGCTGACCTTCATGTCAAAGTCTCCTGATGCTGATGCTGGCCTGACCTGACTTGATCTTAGATTAATAGAAATCTGCCAGCATGTCCAAAAAAAAAATAATAAAATAAAAAAGATGAGGACTATTTCCTCTTTCAGGAGGAGGAACCCACTGTGAGTTGGATCTCCCACCAGAGAAAAACTCACACACACACACCCACACACACACACCCTTGTTGTTAAAATTCGGAGCTTCAGCAGGCCGGGCTAGCTTCAGAGACTCAAGGACACACGGCTGGGCAGGGAAGCTGTATTTCTTTATTCAGGAACAACGATTCATAAACTAACCCAAACTAATCACCAAACAGAACTCTGTTGCCTCTTTCCCCCGCAGCAGCGCCAAGCACTCTCGAACTCTGGAACTCTGGAACTCTCTCAGGGTTCCTTGGGGTGGGGACAAGTGGCCCGTGAAAACTAGCAGGACTGAACCAATTTTCTTGGCAGGGGGAGAGCTAGAACAACCCAATGTAAAGCATACAACAATTCCCCCTTTTCTTTTTAACTAAATGACTACAGTATCAAGGGTGTGGGGTGAACAGAAACATATATCATACAGGCATTTTTTAAGAAAGAAGCTGGCACAAACATGGAGAAACATGTAAGCAAGTAACAAGAACCAGTGTGCTGTCAAGGGAAGGCCTGAGGGGGCCATTTTTTTTTCCTCTGTGGGCAAAACTTTGTCAGCTTAAAAAAAAATTTCCTGCCTCTGGGGGGCGTACTTGTCTCGACAAACATTTGCATGGGAGCGGGGAACGGCCTGGAGTTGGGTGGTAGCGCAGTGGGTTAAGCGCAGGTGGCGCAAAGCACAAGGACCGGCGTAAGGATCCTGGTTCGAGCCCCTGTCTCCCCACCTGCAGGGGAGTCGCTTCAAAGGCAGTGAAGCAGGTCTGCAGGTGTCTTTCTCTCCCCCTCTCTGTCTTCCCTTCCTCTCTCCATTTCTCTCTGTTCTATCCAACAATGAGGACATCAATAACTACAACAATAAAAATAACAAGGGCAACAAAAGGGGGAATTGTTGTATGCTTTACATTGGGTTGTTCTAGCTCTCCCCCTGCCAAGAAAATTGGTTCAGTCCTGCTAGTTTTCACGGGCCCGCTTGTCCCCGCCCCAAGGAACCCTGAGAGAGTTCCAGAGTTCCAGAGTTCGAGAGTGCTTGGCACCGCCATGTGGGAAGGAGGCAGGAGAGTTCTGTTTGGTGATTAGTTTGTCTTAGTTTATAAATCGTTGTTCCTGAATAAAGAAATACAGTTTCCCTGCCCAGCCGTGTGACCCCGAGTCTCTGTTACCCGCCCATGAAGCTAGCCCGGCCAGCTGGAGCCTCCGAATTTTAACAACACACCCTTTCTCCTGCATTTGTTTTTCTTGTGTCTCCTTTATTTTCCCATGCAGGTAGCAAGGTATCTGTGCATTCTCAGTCCTCTGGTGAAGGGCCCATTACTCATTTTCATGAAGAATTTGTAACACTTGGGGGAATGCAACATAGAGTGGAGGGGGAGGAGCTGGACCCAAAGATGTATATTTAATGTGAATTATTGCATTTAAAACGCATGTAGAGTCTTTCAAAAGCATAGAATGGTTTTGAATGTTACCATGAATGCTAACAGCTAGTTCTGTGTAATGGAATTATGCTTTTATATGTTCCTCTAGTTCTCAAAAGTTCTACAATGAGCATATATTATCCTTATACTTGGGTGGGGAATCTGGTGTGTTTTTTAGAGCTTAGCTATGAATTCTAAGGTCATACCATAAGTGTATATTATTTCTGACCTCTTGAGATCACAGAGTGTATTGTTGCAAAGAGAGGTCCTAAGTAGGCATTGATTAATCAAATCTCAAAATACCTTGGCAAGGGTCTTGCTTCAGATATTGTCTTGCCCTTTACATTGTGTCTATTTATTTTTAAGACTTAAAAGAGAGAGAGAGAGGGCTGAGTGGTGGTGCACCTGGTTGAGCGCACACATAACAGTGCACAAGGACCCAGGTTCAAGCCCCCAGTCCCCACCTGCAAGGGGAAAGCTTCACAAGTGGTGAAGCAGTGTTGCAGGTGTCTCTCTGTCTTCCTCTCTATCACCTCTTTTCCCTCTCAATTTATGGCTGTCTCTATCCAATAAATAAAGATAATAAAAAAAATTAGAGAGAGAGAGGAGGATGGAGAATCACCAGTATTGTCACTGGGACTTAGTGCCTACATGACAAATCCACTGCTCTCAGTGGCCATTTCTTCTTTTTCTTTTCTCTTTTGTTTCTTTCTTTGATAAGGCAGAGATAAATAAAGAGGTGAGGAGGAGGAGACAGAGAGGGAGACAGACAGCTGCAGCCTAGCTTTACCACTTGTGAAGCTTACTCCCTGCACATAGTGGCCAAGTGCTTGAATCTAGATGCTTGTGCATAATAACATGTGCACTGGCCTGGGTATGCTACTGCCAGCCCCCCCTAAAGGAATATGTTTTACAGTGTTTATCAGGGAAAAGGTAGGAAAGGTGGGAGAAATGAGTAGAGGAAGGTCTTTTGATAGTGTGATGACACTGGGATTTGGGTGAATATGATGAGCCTTTGATGTTTTTTGCCACCAATGTTTTTTTTTAATTGGGGGGGATCTGGGGCTTTGTTCCCCCACAATTTCATCACTTTGGATGTATATAGATATTATAATATATATACAGTATATACGTTACATAAAAGGTAAGAGGAAGAGGCATCACAGCACTGTTCCACCATTCATCTCATGTTGGGGCTGGGGGCTCAAATCCAGGTTCTCCTGCATGGCTAAGTGTGCATTCTACTAGGTGAGCTATCTCTCCACCCCAGCATAGTGATTCTTATACACACATAGAGGTATGAAACTATACTCCTGAATTTTTGTAGCACTTACTGTAAATTAATGATAAATCAGTAAAATGTTATAAAATATATGAAGTTCTTGTCTAGTTTTTTTTCCCCATCTGAATCCCTGCAGTACTATTAAGAACCTATCTATAGCTCCTATTCACTAACCTGAAAAATACCTACACTGGTGAGCGGGAATGGTGCCCCACCTATAGGGAAAGAGCTCCCAGGCCCAGTCGAGAGGACACTCTAAAATGGTATAGTATGCTGACCCCAGAAAAGCCAGAAACTAAAAAAGAACCATCTGGTAGTGCTGTGACCCAGAGAGGAAGCACTTTGCTTGTGAAAAAGTCAGGCAGCACCAGCTGGAATCCAGACAGCCTGGGGGACTAGTTGATGAGTGGAATAATTTATCCATAGCCTGAACCAGTTCTGGTTAATTTCCATTCATTCCCAAACACACTCTCTTAAGTGTAGAAGATGCTTTTATGGAAAACATGGTCACACACATTTCTATGAACATATTTCCCTAAGAGTGGGTGCATTTTACAGGTCACCCAACACTTCTCAGTTTGGGCTTAATAGCAGGCAACTGCCCATCCCTACTTCTGCAGTCTGTTACATTATCACACACTATGAAACTATGGAAAACTCCTGAAAGATGCCTCTTAGTAACATGACATCTTGGTATGACTGTTAAAATGGTTTCCATCTGATATCTGGTGGATTCCTTGGGGAAAAAAAACAAAAGTCTCAGGGACCCTCCAGCTTCCCTGATCACACAGAGAACCTCCGGGGAGTGTGAAAATAAACGCAGTAGACAATTGCCAAACTCAGGTGTTAAAAGTTTTTTTTTTAATTTATTTATTTTTTGTTGCCGTTGTCTTCTTATTGTTGTAGTTATTATTGTTATTGATGTCATCGTTGTTAGGACAGAGAGAAATGGAGAGAGGTGGGGAAGACAGAGAAGGGGTGAGAAAGATAGACACCTGCAGACCTGCTTTACGGTCTGTGAAGGGACTCCCCTGCAGGTGGGGATCCCGGGGTTCGAACCGGGATTCCTACGCCGGTTCTTGCGCTTAACCCGCTGCGCTACCGCCCGACTCCTGTTAAAAGTATTTTTAAAGGAATCCTCTATCTCCTGCTCTGGGACGCTCTAATCACGCTCCCTCCCAACAACCCCCCAGCCAACCTCCAGGTCGCCGTCATGGCCCCCTCGTCAGCCAAGACCAGACAGCTAGGAAAATGATCCTGGAAAGCTGCAATCATTGTTTGCCCGCACCTTCCTTCAGGTAAGGGAGATGCCAGGAGTAGGGTTTCCTACATGGTGATTAGGATGGCAGACATTAAGGGCTGGCTCTGACCCCGCCCCTAGCCTCTGATTGGCTGAAATGTAAGCGCCCCGGCCACGCCCTCATTTCCTACTACCTACCTACTACCTGCTACCTGCTAGACTTCCCAGACTCAGGGCCCCAGCCAATTGCAACACTTGCTCTGCAGGTTGGTTTGAGCTTGATGGTGGTCTGTAGATCCTTCAGTGACTAGTCCACCTTCCTGAACTCAGATTAATACCACCATCCCCTATTCAGCCACGAAGGTGTTTCCTCTGTTCCATGAAAAGAACAAGCAAGTGGTCCGGGAGGTGGTGCAGTGGCTAAGGCACTGGACTCTCAAGCATGAGGTCGTGAGTTCAATCCCCAGCAGCACATATACCAGAGTGATGGCTGGTTCTTCCTCTCCTCCTATCTTTCTCATGAATAAATAAAATAATAAAAAAAGAACAAGCAAAACTGTTTTCCCTTTATCTTAGCACGTGTCAGTTCATCAGCAAGGCCTTCTCCCACTGCCCAGTCTAAACTGACTGCCACTGTCACCTCACCTTGTCTATTTCTGTCATGACACATCCATTTTGTGAAATGACTTGCTTGTGATGCTCTCTGTATCTGGACTATGTTCTGAAAGGACAGGGGGCTCTGTTTAATTCTCCTCTCATCTCACTGTTTAGCACAGTCCTACCATGAAGCCCAGAAATTGTGGGAGTTGAGTGCATGCTACAATTCTCAAGGACCCAGTTTGACCCCCTAGTCCCCACCCACAGGGGGAAAGCTTTGCAAGTGGTGAAGCAGTGTTGCAGGTGTCCGTCTCTCTGTCTCTTCTTCTCTATCAACCCTCCCTCTGGATGGCTGTCTCTATCCAGTAAATATATAAATTATTTTTTAAATGTTGGAGTATTTTGTGTAAATGAAAAAAAAATTCCACATTCCATAGATGTCACATGCCTGATGCATAATTGATGTGGGAATAACCTTTACTAAAAGACAAAAGAATCAAATTATTTCTCCTCCTGTGCAGGGGGCATTGCTTGATCTTTAAAACTGTCTGCCTTTAGGGGCCAGGGAGTGGCACACCTGGCAGAGCACACACATCACCTCCCACAAAGACCTGAGGTTCAAACCCCCAGTTCCCACCTACAGAGGGAGAAGCTTCATGAGAGGTGAAGTAGTACTGCAGGTGCCTCTCTTTCTCTCTCCCTCTCTATCCTCCTTTCCCTCTGTGTCCATCTCTATAAAAGAGAGACAGAGAAAGGAATGGGAAAAAGAAGCCCTCAGGAGTGGTTGGATGGATTCATTATATAGTCACCCAGCAATAACCCTTGTGGCAATAAAAATTTTTATTTTTTAATCAAAAAATTTTTAAGGATCGGGTGGTGGTGGCACACATTACCTGTTGAGTATGCATGTTACTGTGCACAAGAGGTTCAAGACCCCATTCTCCACCAAGAGGAGGAAAGCTTCATGAGCTGCTGGTGAAGCAGGAGCAGATTCCTCCCAGTCATTCTCCCTCTCTCCCTCCCTTCTCAATTTCTCTATCCTAAAAAAAAAAAAAAAAAAAATTAAAAAATTTTTTTTCAGTCTTCAATTTGACAGCTACTTCCTGATCTTATATGCAGAAATCTGTGCCTAGAGATGCAATTCTGAAATGTATTTACACTTGCCAACTAAAAGCAATTTCCACGATACATATTAGTCAGCTAAGTACCTTGATAATGTTGCCCACCTCCTGTATCCCATGTCTGGAATTACAAGTCTACACCAGCAAAGGACATTATGGGTAAGGTGACTCTGAGATAAGAGTGAGATAATAAGAATAATAAAGGTAACTCTGAGATAAGGAGAGAGGCAATAAGAAATAACTGCCCCAAATCACATAGGAAGTGACAGATCCAGGATTTGAACTTTTTATATTTTTGACCGCAGGGTCAGCATCTCATTCATAAAATGGGGCTAGGAGCAAGGTCAGCCCCTTCTGAGTTCCTGTGAAAATTTGATGAGGAAAATACATGGGCAGTTATTTCTGTGACCACAGCCCAGTGAGCACTGCAGGTCATGAACCTATGGTGATTGTCTGGGACAGCCTGAGGCAGTCATCCCTGCAAAGGTTAGAGGACAACTGAAGCAGAAAGGAAACTGGGTGAAAAGAATGAGAAACTATGGCCTCCCCAGCCAGAACAAAAGCAAATTCCTATGCTGCCTGGCTGATCAGCTGTAGTAGAAATGACCGAAGTGAATGTGTGACCAAAGCTAACACAGAATCCAGATAGTTCAGCTCAGTTTCCTCTCTCTCTCTCTATCTCACTCTACCTCTCTCTCTCTTTTCTCTCTCTTGCTTCCAGGGTTATCGCTGGGGCTCGGTGCCAGCACTATGAATCCACTGCTTCTAGCAGCCATTTCTTTTTTCCATTTTACTGAATAGGACAGAAATTGAGAGAGGAGGTGGAGATAGAGGGAGAAAGACACCTGCAGACCTTCCTCACTGCTTGTGACGCATCTCCCCTGTAGGTGGGGAGCAGGGGCCGGAACCCGGGTCCTTGCGCTTAGTACTATGTGCGCTTAATAGCACCTCCTGGCCCCCAGCTATGTTTTCTCTAGATGTGAGGACTGATCTGTTTCCACATGACAATTAGGTCAAAGAACACAGCCGTCTTCACTGTGACCATGGGTGGACACAGGCAGTGTGCTGAGCGCCATCCTGAGTGGTCTGGTGAAGACAGGCACCCTGCACACTTCCAGGAATATAAGCCTGGGATCATGTCTGGGCTGTGGAATTTTCATTCCCTCTTGTGGCTGGGCATGTTAGAAGCTGATGAAGAACCTGATTGCTTCTATGTTCCTCTTAACTGGCTTGAAAGACTAAAGCAACTATAAAGAACAACTGTTCTACACTCCACACAGTTCCCAGCAGACTGTCAGCGTGAACACCCTCTCATCAGTGAGGGAGGGGAGGGGGAACTGCTCAGCTGCCTAAGAAGCCACACATTTTAAAATCTGTATATACTCCTTTTCCAAATGAATCTCAGAATTTCTTTTTCTGATATGATGTGAGACAATGACTGATGCCAGAATTTCCCAGGAGTCTAGAAGCCCCAGAGTCTGTGAGCACAATGGTCGTGGATACTGGATCTTCAGTCAAGAAGGGCCAGCGACTTAAGGAATTGGCCAGTTGCAAAGTTAACTGGGAGTGGGAGTCACACCAGTAACTTTGGAGAATTAGCACAGCTAATTCTGAAGCAGCTTCACTCATGAAAGGGGGTGAGATGGGAGCCTCATTCTCGAAAGGTAGCCCTTCCAGAAAGAAAGTGAGTAGTCTCCCACAGAAAACGATTCCTTTTGCCAGTTACCCAAATGTATTCTTGAGCTGCTGTGACTCAGCAGATGGCAGCCAGCTATAAGCAGAACTCTCTTGGAAAGCAAATAGTAAATATTTGAAAATATTGATGTCAATGTTGTTTTTAAGTGTGTAACCATTGAGGCCAGGTGGTGAGACACCTGGTAGAGCACACAAGTTACGTGTAAGGAGTCGCTGCTTGCCATGAGTGCTAAAACTGAGCTGCAGGTCTCTCTCTTTCTCTCTCCTTCTCTATGTCCCCAACCCCTCTCTGTCCTATTAAATGAAAGAAAAGGGGGGGGGGGGAAATGGCCACCTGGAGCAGTGGATTGTTTTTGTGCAGGCACTGAGACCCAGTGATAACCCTGGCACCAACTTTAACAAGGGTAGTTATAAACATGATGCAGCAGATTGGAAAGCTACCTGTAGCATACAGTAAAGACTTGAGCTTATGCCGACAAAATCAAGCTTCTGCTATGAGTACAAGTGCGAAGAAATCGTACAGAGGTAAGGACAGAGACCACCACAAATAGCTCCTGTTGACTGAACATTCGATTTCCCCTGGGACAGACTCTGTATGAAGCCCTTTGCACACAAACATGCCAGCCTTTCACTCAGTCCCTCATGAGACAGGTACATCTGAATCTACATTCTTACCTGCTGGTTTGAATCTCTGCCAAAAATGGGAGGGATTTTCTTCTTTTCCTCTACTGCCGTAAAATAATTCAAAATGTATGTAGTCTTCCTCTCCCACCCACCCCCCCCCCGCCCCCAGCTGGGGGATATACTAATTGGTATAGAAGCCAACACCAAACTCACACTGTTAAGCATTTGGGAAAAGAAAACAAACCCACAAATAATTTCCACGAGGTGGCGCTAAAGGGTGAGCTCTAAGGTTGCTGGAGTCCAGAAAGCAGCTCTTTCCCAGGCAGTGACCAGCTGGCTGACCACCTTCTACAAGACAGGCAGGTGGACAGATGGAAGGACAGATGGATGGACAGATACACAACACACACACACACACACACACACACACACACACCTCGTCCCACTAGAGCCGATCTCTGGAGGCCTTCCAAGCCCTCCTACAGCCTGCGAACCTGAGACTCAGACAACAGCAACCTGGCCTATCTGCTCCTCAGCCCCTCCCACTAGACTGACTTTCTAGAAGGCCTCTTAGCCCTCCCCTCCCCTCTGTTTCAGAGAGAGGAGCCCAGAGGGACGCCTACAAGTGGCAGGGATACTTAGGATTCCTGGTCCCCCTTTCTCCTTTACACCGTGCCTGTGGACTGGGGTGTGTGTGTGTGTGTGTGTGTGTGTGTGTGTGTGTGTCACCCAGTCACCTGCTCACATTGTCTTCTCAGAAGAAGCCGTTGAGAGAGTGCTTGCCTCCCCTCTCCTGAGGAAGGTAGGCATATCCTGGGTAGGGGAGCCCAGCCCAACTCCTAGACTGAAATGAATCTGAACAACAACAACAAAATATCTCCCCTCCCCAAACCCCAAGTCCTGTGATAGTGGGAGAATGGCCTGTGCCAACATATGAGGGAGCCCCTGTTCCTGGACCTTGCCCTCAAATCTCAACCAAAACAGGAATCCCATGTGAGAGGTGGTGGCAGGCTTCCTGAAATGAGAGCTCGGCACCGCTGTCTTGTGATGTGGTTTAATGAGGCCTTGAACTGTCCCTGTGGTCAGCAGACAGCTTTGGAGCGCAGGCCCCCGGCCCACTCCTCGCGGGCATCCCCTTCCCTCAGAGGGATAGACTTCCTCATGTGCATACACAGCACCTCGTCAATGTAGATGGTGTTCTCTTTGACCTGGATCTCCTCCTGCAGGGCCAGCTGTCTGCGATTCAGTCCTTTCAGCTCCACCTGAGCTTGGGCCAGTGTTTCCTTTAATCTAGAAGGTGAAAAACGAGTGGTAGGAAAAAAAAAGTATTGGTGGTAGAAACCATGTTGATATGTTCTTAAGACAGGCATTGGATTGGAGGCCACAGACCACATTCTCAAGGTATACAACCCCATGAACTGCCAACGTTTAAAACCGTAGTTTTGCCAGTGAGATAACACAGCAGCTTATGCAACAGACTTTCATGCCTAAAGCTTAGAGGTCCTGGGTTCAATTCCTGGCACTACCATACACCAGAGCTAAGTAGTGCTTTGGCTAAAAAAAGAAAATATGGGGAAAATATAGATTTTACCTATACAACTAGATTTGGGCTTCCTCAGATACATTTAAAATTGATATGCCCCCCCTTTTTTCCTCCAGGTTTATCTCTGGGGCTGAGTGCCTGCCCTGTGAATCCACTGCTCCTGGCGGCCATTTTTTTCCATTGTTGCTGTTGGATAGGGCAGAAATTGAGAGAAAAGGGGAGATAGAGAGTGGGAGAGGAAGACAGACACCTCCAAATCTGTTTTACCACCTGTGAAGTGACTCCCCTACAGGTGGGGAGCCAGGGGCTCGAACCAGGATCCTTGTGCCAGTCCTTGTGCTTCGTGTCATGTGCACTTAACCTGGTGTGCTACCACCCAGCCCCCCTGGAACCCATTTCTTAACTGGCTGAGGTTCGTAGAGACTACCTTATAAAGGGCCCTTGGAAAAAAAAAAGTGTGCCCTTCAACCCTAGAGATGCAAATCAACGCCTGCCCAGCAGGCAACACTACTTACATGCCAAACTTAAATGAAGCTGGGGAGCCAGCATATTGGTTATGCAAATGACCATCATGCCTGAGGCCCTGAGCTCCTAGATTCAATCTCCAGCACCACCATAAACCAGAGATTATAGCTGTGTTTTATAGAGTAATGTCACCAGTTGCTTCTGTTCTCCCTGGTCTAAGCTTTTAAGAGAGTTAACATTT
This sequence comes from Erinaceus europaeus, assembly GCF_950295315.1. Taxonomy (NCBI): domain Eukaryota; kingdom Metazoa; phylum Chordata; class Mammalia; order Eulipotyphla; family Erinaceidae; genus Erinaceus; species Erinaceus europaeus. The sequence goes on along the minus strand of NW_026648252.1, from coordinate 15,966 downwards.
CAAAGACTCAGCCTATGGTCTATGCATTAAAAAGTTTGAGACATTCAATCAATTTTTGCCCCTCTCATATTAATTAAATAGTGATTTATATGACTACAGGTTAATAGGAATGTACATAAACACCATTCCCACCACCAAAAGACTTTGTCCCATCTTATCCTCCTCCCCTCCCCCAGTGAAGCTGAACATCCACCCTCAGCCTCAACCCAGAGATTTTTACTTTGGTACCCTACTCCAAACTCAGTCAAATCCTGCTTTGAGTTTCCCTTTCTGTTATTCTTTCTCAACTTCTGTTTATGAGTGGGGAGTGGGATGATCCCATACTTGTCTTTGTCTTTCTGACTTAGCTCACTTAACATAATTCCTTCTAGCTCCATCCCAGATGGGTCAGAGAAAGTGGGTTCATTGTTCTTAATAGCTGCGTAATATTCCATTGTGTATATATACCAAGCTTTCTCAGCCATTCATCTGTTGTTGGGCATCTGGATTGCTTCCAAGTTTTAAGCTGAATATGGAATTTTATTCAACAATATTTATACACCTTTCCCATATTTGGTAGCTACTTTCTTCCCTGATCCAGCTTTCTGGTCCTTTTCCCAGCCATGACATCATCTCCCCAGACAATAACTTAGATCCACCTGCATATCAGATGTCAGGCTCAAGGGAAAAAAAAAAAACTAGTATAGTCATGGGCTCTTTGGAATATAACTGAAATAGGACTCTACTAAATATTTACAAAATGGAGACCCCCCCCAACTCTTCATAAGAATATTTCCAGCCTTTAAGTTCATGATTAGTGAACTTTTTTTTTGGCTTTATATGTTAACTCTTTTTTCAGCCACCAGGTTCCAAATGCTAACATCATGCCAACCAGACTTCCCTGGGCAGAGGATCCCACCAATGTGTCCTGGAGTCCTGGTTCCCCAGAGCCTCGCCCCACTAGGGAAAGAGAGAGACAGGCTAGGAGTATGGATCGACCTGTCAATGTCCATGTTCAGCAGGGAAGCAATTTCAGAAGCCAGAACTTCCACCTTCTGCATCCCATAATGACCCTGGGTCCATGCTCCCAGAGGGATAGAGAATGGGAAAGCTATCAGGGGAGGGGATGGAATATGGAGTTCTGGTGGTGGAAATTGTGTGTAGTTGCACCCCTCTTATCCTAAGGTTTTTGTCAGTGTTTCCTCTTTTTTTTTTCTATTTTTTTAAATTGGGGAATTAATGTTTTACATTCAACAGTAAATACAATAGTTTGTACATGCTTAACATTCCCCAGTTCCCATATAACGTACAACCCCCACTAGGTCCTCTGAATCCTTCTTGGACCTGTATTCTCCCCATCCACCCACCCCAGAGTCTTTTACTTTGGTGCGATATGCCAATTCTATTTCAGGTTCTACTTGTGTTTTCTTTTCTGATCTTGTTTTTCAACTTCGGCCTGAGAGTGAGATCATCCCATATTCTGTTTCTGACTTATTTCAGTCAACATGATTTTTTCAAGGTCCATCCAAGATCGGCTGAAAATGGTGAAGTCACCATTTTTTACAGCTGAGTAGTATTCCATTGTATATATACCACAAATTGCTCAGCCACTCATCTGTTGTTGGACACCTGGGTTGCTTCCAGGTTTTGGCTACTACAAATTGTGCTGCCAAGAACATATGTGTACACAGATCTTTTTGGATGGCTATGTTGGGTTCCTTAGGATCTATCCCCAGGAGAGGAATTGTAGGATCATAGGGTAGGTCCATTTCTAGACTTCTGAGAGTTCTCCAGACTGTTCTCCACAGAGGTTGGACCAATAACATTCCCACCAGCAGTGCAGGAGGGTTCCTTTGACCCCTCACCCTCTCCAGCATTTGCTGCTGTTACCTTTTCTGATGTATGACATTCTCACAGGAGTGAAGTGATATCTCATTGTTGTCTTGATTTGCATTTCTCTGACAATCAGAGACTTGGAGCATTTTTCCATGTGTTTCTCGGCCTTTTGGATCTCTTCTGTGGTGAATATTCTGTCCATGTCCTCCCCCCATTTTTGGATGGGGTTATTTGTTGTCTTGTTGTTGAGTTTGGCAAGCTCTTTATATATATTGGTTATTAAACTCTTGTCTGATGTATGGCATGTAAAGATCTTCTCCCATCCTGTGAGGGGTCTCTTGGTTTGGGTAGTGGTTTCTTTTGCTGTGAAGAAGCTTTTTAATTTGATGTAGTCCCATAGGTTTATACTTGCCTTAGTCTTCTTTGTAATTGAATTCGTTTCATTGAAGATGTCTTTAAAATTTATGTGGAAAAGAGTTCTGCCAATATTTTCCTCTAAGTATCTGATATTTTCTGGTCTAACATCCAAGTCCTTAATCCACTTGGAATTTACTTTTGTATTTGGTGAAAGACAGTGGTTCAGTTTCATTCTTCTGCATGTTTCAACCCACTGTTTCCAACACCATTTGTTGAAGAGACTCTGCTTCCCCCACTTAATAGTCTGAGCCCCTTTGTCAAAGATCAGATGTCCACAGGTGTGGGGCCTCAGTGTTTCCTCTTTATAAACAAAAATTTTTTAAAAAATTAAAAAAACAACACATTAGTGGTGCTCTGGCAAAAATAAAAGGGGGTGGGGTTAAGAAATAACCAAGTTTAAATGGAGCTCCAGCAGCCCTATCTCTGCCAGCCTACCTCTCAATATTGCTGGTGATGTCCTGGACCTCCCTGATGAGCCTATACTGGGCGATATCACGGCACAGCTCCACGTTAGGCCGGTGTGTCCTGGTCTCCAGGCGTGTGTGAGCCACCTTGGCAGGCCCTTCCTGGTCAAGGATGGCTTTTTCAAGAGCTGCGATGTTTTTCTCCTGGGAAGCAATCTCTTCCATGACCTTATGAAGAAGGACACAGAGTAGGTAAGGTCAGGATGTGCCCCTCAAACCCCAACAGCAAACTCTCAGGCTCATGTGAGTTGGGACGGAGGGACCTCAGATTTCTACCCAATCAAGTACACAAAATGAATCTTAAAGGGCCAGGTGGCGGTGCGCCTGGTTGAGTGCACCTAACAGTGTGCAAGGACCCGGATACAAGCCCCCAGTCCCCACCTCTGGGGGCGGGGGGGGGGCAGGGGTAGCTTTGTGAGTGGTGAAGCAGGGATGTATGTAGGTGTGTGTCTCTCTCCCTCTCTATCTCCGCCTTCCTCAATTTCTGGCTGTCTCTATCCAATAAATAAATATAATAAAAAAATTCTTTGAGCCTCATTTCTCTTTCCTCTAATAGTAATTACAAGTCGCAAAGTAATTCAATCAGTCTCAGGTCTTGCAGGTGGAAAGGATGTAACTGGTCCTTGCTGCCTCATCTCCTGCCCAAATCCTGTCAGTTCCTGGGAACGTGACTTCAGCAAAGGCTGGAGGCAGGCCTTTGCAAAGATTACCTTTCTATCATGAGCAGAAAGCTATTTCCTGGGACTAGAGCGGCAGCTCATCAAATGAGGTGTATGTCTTGTCATGTGTAAGGCCCAGGTTTGTGCCCTAGCACCGCATGAAAGATCTAATACTGTGGTGTCTCTCCCTCTCTTTTGTTCTCTATTTGAATGAAAAGACATCCCAGAGCAATGGAATTGCATGCGTGAGAGACCCCACAACAATTAAAAAAGAAAACAAAAAGCTGCCCACTTCTCTGTCAATCCACCCCTATCAAAACCCCTAGAAGCCTGGAGAAACTGTGAGCAGTTCAACTGAATCTTGTTATTTTCTTTGATGATGGCTTAGTACGTCAGACAATCTGGTCCCCTACGCCTACACTGAACTTCTCTGTTCCAGTCTCTCGGAAACAGAGCTGGCAGTCAGCTGAGGTAAAGAACAAACACCTCATCCCAGACCCCTGCAAGCGTCAACCCGGCTTTGACCTAGCACGTTATGATTGGGCCCTCCTCAATCGCTATCGAACAGGCCATGGCCGGTGCGCCGCTATGTTCCATCGCTGGGGAGCCAGAGACGACTCGAACTGCCCCTGCGGCTACAGACAGACAATGACCCACATAGTCAACGCCTGCCACCTCTCCAGATTCAAAGGAGGTCTCGAAACTTGACATCAGGCTCAACCTGACGCTGTTGACTGGCTACGGAAGAAGGGCAAACGCTAGAAGAAGAAGTACACAGAAGAGATTGTTGAGAAGTTCCATAGACTTTGAGATTAATACATAACTAGTTTTAGTTTAAAATTTTTATTTCTTCCATAAGCTTTAAAAATAAGTTTTGTGGAGGCCAGGTGGTGGCACACTTGGTTAATTGCTCACATTACAGTGCTCAAGGTCCCGGGTTCGAGCCCCTGGCCCCCATCTGCAAGAGGAAAGCTTCATGAGTGGTAAAGCAGGGCTGTAGGTGTCTCTCTGTTTCTCTCCCTCTGTTTCCCCCTTCCCTCTCCATTTCTGTCTCTATCCAATAATAAATAAATAAATATATTAAATAAATAACAAACTGCATCATGGAAATTTCCAAACACACATAAAAGTAGATAATTAAAATGAGCCTAGGCCAAGCAGTGGCACAGCTGGCTGAGCGCACATGTTACCACGTGCTCAGACCAGGGTTTGAACACCCCACCACCACCAACAGGAGGGAAGCTTCACAAGCCATGAAGTAGGTTTGCAAGCGTCTCTCATTTTCTCTCCCTTTCCATCTCCTCTTTCCCTCTCAATTTCTATCTGCCATTTGAAAGCAAGAGAGAGAAAGAAAGAAAGGGGAAGAAGAAAAAAGAAAAGAAAAAAATGGCTGCTGGGAACAGTGGATTTGCAGTGCTAGCACTGACCCCCCCAGTGATAACCCTGGTAATAGTCAAATAAAAAGTAAGTAAAATGAGCCTCATGTGCCTAATATAAATTCAAGCAACGATCAATACAAGACCAATCTTAATCTATAACCCTATCTTCCCACTCTTGCTCAAAGCTTATCTTAAAACAAATCCCAAATATTGTCATTTCAGTCTTAAATACTTGGGTATGCATTTCTAAGACATAAAGACTCCATTTTTCTTTTAACATAACTACAAGACCATAGTGCTACACATAACAGAGTGATTTTTTGAATGTTTTATTTATCATTGTATAGAGACAGAGAGAAATTGAGAGAAGATAGAGAGGGAGAGAGACAGAGAGACACCTGCAGCCCTACTTCACCACTCGTGAAGCTTTCCCCCTGCAGGTGGGGACCAGGGGCTTGAACCTGGATCCTTGCGCACTGTAATGTGCGCACTTAACCAAGTGCACCACCACCTGGCCCCCAGAGTGATTATTTAATAACACTAAATATCTAGTGCATACAATTCCCTAGATGTCTCTTTGTTTTGTGTTTGTGGTTCACCACTCCAGGTCAACTTTTTCAGATAGAAAGAGGGAGAGAGGGAAAGACAACACAGCACTGAAGCTTCCCCGGTGCAGTGGGGACCAGGCTCAAACCTGGGTCACATGCATGACCAGACACTCTCCCAAGTGAGTTATCTTGCTGGCCCATCCCATCCGTTTTTATAAAAGTTGGTTTATTTCAAACAGAATTCAAACAAGGTCCACACATTCCATTCGATTTTTCTAAGTGTTTTTGTTTTCTTTTAAGTCTGTTTTGTTTTACCAGAGCACAGTTCTGGTTTATGGTGGGAGACTGAACCTGAAACCTTGCAGCCCCAAGCATGAGTCTCTTTGCTTAACCATTATGCTATCTCCCCCACCCATTCTTAAGCCTTTTCTTGACATAATTTAGATTTTTCTCAAGTTCAGTTCACAGATTAAACTATGTTTACACTTAGCAAGTGTTAACACTCACTTTAAACTTACTGTGATTAATAATTACTCCAACATCCAGCACAGTTAAGATTCTGTGGACATTTACTTCACACAGCATTTATATATGTGTATGTAATTTTTACTAGTGGTGCCAAGGAACAAACCAGGGCCTTGCACATGCCCCATACCACTGCTGAGCAGCCTTCCCAAGCCAGTTCTGTATTCTTCATTTTAGAGAGACAGAGAGAGGAGAAAGGAGAGACAGACACAGAGATAGGAGAAACAGAGACAGAGATGAAACAGAGACACCTCGCACTGCCCCACCATCCACGGAGCTCCCCTACAGTTGCCAGTGGTGCCTCATATAGTGCTCGAGCTTGAAATCAGACCCTCACTTTTGGGAAGGTATACATCATACATCATACTGCATGAGCTATCTCCCAGCCTTGATAGGAGAATTTTTTTTAAAAAAATTTATTTATTTCCTTTGTGTTGTCCTTGTTTTTATTGTTGTAGCTATTATTGTTGTTGTTACTGATGTCGTCATTGTTGGATAGGACAGAGAGAAATGGAGAGAGGAGGGGAAGACAGAGAGGGGAAGAGAAAGATAAGCACCTGCAGACCTGCTTCACCGCTTGTGAAGCGACTCCCCTGCAGGTGGGGTGCTGGGGACTCAATCCGGCAACCTCACAACCTCACGCCCTTGCGCTTTGCACCATGTGCGCTTAAGCCTCTGTGCTACCGCCCGACTCCCTGTAGAAAAATTTTTAAACACTTGCTTTGTCTTAACAAACAAGGCCTTCTGAAGTTCTTAAAAGACCTTATTAATCTAGTAAACTAATAAAAATAATCTTAGCAGTCCAGGAGGTGGCGCAGTGGTAAAGCTTTGGACTCTCAAGCATGAGATCCTGAGTTTGATCCCTGGCAGCACATGTACCAGAGTGATGTCTGGTTCTTTCTCTCTCCTCCTATCATTCTCATAAATAAATGAAATCTTTAAAATAATAATAATAATCTTAAATTCTATTGAGCACTTTTAAGTCTTCTAACTTAATAAAATTTCAACTTAGGAGCCTAAGTCTAAATTAAAATTACTAATATGTTTAAAACCATAATGTTTAAACAGACCAAATTCATTTAAATGTAGGAAGAACTAAAATATTCAAAATACACAGATTCTCTGGACAAAACTAGTCGCAACAGAGTTTCAGATCACTAAAATTTCAAATCACTAAAATGGACCATATGGGTCTATATGCCACCGGTCTCTACAGACTGAAATAAGATTTTTTAAATCAACAGAATTCTTTTGGAGCAGTTGTTCTTAGACTTACATTAAAACTGAGCAGGAGGTAGAGAATTTCTGTATACTTTCTTTCTCCCCCACACATATTTTTCTCTATTAACATTTTGGGGGGCAGGGCAGTGACACACGGGGTTATGTGCACACAGTACTAAGTGCAAGAACCTAGGTTCTCACCCCCGGCTCCCCAAGTAAGTGGGGGATGCTTCACAAACAGTGAAGCAGGTATTCAGATGTCTATCTTTCTCTCTCTCCCTTTAAAATATTTACTTATTTATTTATTTGGATAGAGACAGAGAAATTGAGAGGGGAGTGTGAGACAAAGAGGGAGAGAGAGACACCTGCAGCCCTGCTTCACCACTCGTAAAGCTTTCCCCCTGCCGTTGGGGGGGCACTAGTAGCTTGAACCTGGGTCCTTATGCACTATAATGCTTGCACTTAACCAGATGCACCACCACCTAGCCTGCTCTCTCCTGCTCAATCTCCCCCTCCTCTCTCAGTTTCTCTCTGTCCTATCAAATAAAACGGGGAGAAAAGAATGGAAAAAGTGGCCACCAGGAGACATGGATTCGTAGTGCCGGCACCAAGCCTGAGCAATAACCCTGGAGGCAACAGGACAAAACAGAAACATTTTGCACTGATGTTACAACCGATGAATCAAAATTTAGTCAAAACTATGAACCAAAACTCACTGGGATTCACTCTGCTGTACATTCTGGAGGTTGAGACCAAGGTGTAGTGATACATAGCGTAGTTTCGATGTCCTAAAAACTCCCCATTCTCCTCTACTCATCTCTCCCCCCACACACACCACATCCCTGCTACGTGAAGCCCTGAAAATCACTGAACTTTTTACTGTCTCCACAGTTCTGTCTTCCGACAGTTCATAGAGTTGGATGCTTTGTATTTATTATTCACACACTATGAATTTCAGATTGACTTCCTCTATTTAGTGATACATGTAAATTTACTCCATGCGCTAGGCCTCTTTTAAAATTTTTTATTGTTTTATTTATTTATTGGATAGAAACAGCCAGAAATCAAGAGGGAAGGGTATGATAGAGAGGGAGACAGACAGAGACACCTGCATCCCTGCTTCACTACTCGGGAAGCTTTCCCCCTGCAGGTGGGGGCTGGGGACTCGAACCTGGGTCTTTGCACACTGTAATGTGTGCTTAACCAGGTGTGCCACCACCTGGCCCCCTACCCTAGACCTCTAATAGACCCCTCTCTCCACCATCACTGTTCACTTCCATCAGGAATGTCAGCGTAAGCCCTCTCATAGGCCACTCTAGGACTTTACCCTCACGAGTACAAACACAGGTGGCTCGTGGACAGAGAGGAGCCTAAGGAGATTCCTGGGGTTAAAGCCTGTTATCTACTCCCGAGTGGCTGATAACAGTCTGGCAGTTTGCCGGTTGAGGTGCCACCTCTAGTCTGTTTTACCAACAAAAAGACTGCTGGAGGGAGGAGAGGACTCCCGAAGGCTCACCAAATGCAACTGTGAGTCTCCATTGCTCCTGCCACTCAAAGGCTCACCAAATGCAACTGTGAGTCTCCATTGCTCCTGCCACTCAGCGGCTGGAGCAGCAGCTGGGAGGCCCCATGCTGACATCAGGGAGGCAGAGAACTGGCTAGAAAATTCAGGAGATCTATACCCCGGTGGACTAGAGGTGGGGGTTGTATAGTGGGAGACTTTCCCCATTGTTCTCCTGATGAATTGGGAGATATGGTGAATAACTGCCGCAGAACCCACAGAGTATAAATGGGATTTGTTTGGAAACTCACAGGGCCAAGGGGTACTGCCAGCTTGGCTCTGGCTACAGGCAGAGCAGCTGAATTGAGCCTGGGGCTTTGGATTGTCAGGCATGGGAGTGTCTGCATGATCACTGTGCTCTCTCTCCCCTCCCTGATTTATCTCTTGGTCAGGACTGATTGATTAAGCTAAAAAGCCTACTTACAGTTAAAAAGCCCTCAGACTCCCATAGACTATAGGGAAGAAAAAGGACCTTACCCTCACTTTAAAGTACCAATGGTAGGGACTGCCCCACTCTCCAAAGGGAGGTTAGGTCACCCTACCCTGCCAGGAAGACTAGTCCTGAAATAAGTGCAGCCTAGAATGTTCCCAGCTGTGAATACGAACTGCAAATTCAGACTGAGTGAGAGGGACTCAGAGCTTACACAGGCTTCTGTGCTAAATATGAATACAGATGGGCCCTGGGTCAGGTGGATGGGGTAAACAGTTCATTTTATTCACAGATTTTCTTCCAGTTTGGAAGCTACCCTCTGCCCTATTTCAACTTTCTAGCCCTATTCTCAACGTCAACACCATCTTCCCAGACAACATTTTTGTCTATCTCCATGTTAACCATCAAACTCAAGCAAAAACTACAAAGTCATGGGCCCCTAGGAACATACCTAAACATATCCTCACTTTTTAAAAAAATTATTTACTTATTCCCTTTTGTTGCCCTGTTGTTTCATTGTTGTTGTAGTTATTATTGTTGTCATTGTTGTTGGAAAGGACAGAGAGAAATGAGAGGAGGGAAAGATAGAGAGGAAGAGAGAAAGACAGACACATGCAGACCCGCTTCACTGCCTGTGAAGTGACTCCCCTGCAGGTGGGGAGCCGGGGGCTCGAACCTGGATCCTTATGCGGGTCCTTGCACTTTGCGCTGCCTGTGCTTAACCCACTGCACTACTGCTCGACTCCCATATTCTCACTTCTTTCCACCCTAAGATCCCTATTCTCATCTGCTCTAATTCTATTTTTTGGTTCCTGTTCATTAGTCATTTGTATGATTCCATACCAACTTCCCTGGACAGACAACCTCACCAATGTGCCCCAGAACCTCACTTCTCCAGAGCTCTATCCCATAGGGAAAGATAAAAACAGGGTGGGGGTATGGATCGACCTGCCAATGTCCATGTCCAGTGGAGAAGCAATTACAGAAGCCAGAATTCCCACCTTCTGCACCCTATAAAGACCTTTGGTCTAAACTCTCAGAGAGGGAGGAATCTAGGAAGATGACCAGAGGGCTTTGAACTCCAATTGCATCTGGACCCAGAGAGAGGAGGAAAAAAGGAAGGACACTCAGAAGCAGTAATAGGTGTAGTTGTGACTTAGAAAGGAAGAGAAGGCAGGACCATAGAAAAAGAAAGGAGGGTGGTGGCAAGTTATATATAAATATCGACATAGTTATGGAAATAATAGTTAACTTTGGGAGAACTACTGTAGCTTCCAATGGAGGGAGGAGGATACAGGATTCTGGTGGTGGGAACGGTATAGAATTATACCACTGTTATAATATTGTAAATCAATATTAAGTGCTAATCACATTTAAAACATAATAAAGTTAAATTCAATTTTAAAAATAAGTAAATCTTCTCCAAGCTATTTGCAACTTGATGATCCATTTTTTTTTATCGCTAAATGACATTCTGCTATATGAATGCACAATATCTATTTTACTCCTTCACTTATGGAAGGTGTCTTGGTTGCTTCCCAGTTTGGGGGCAGTTATGACTAAACTGCTATAAGCATTCATATGCAACTTTCTGTGGGACATACATGTTCAACACACTTCAGTAAATGCCAAGAAGTGAGATTGCCAGATCATACACATAACAGTTTGTAAGAAACAGCCATTCCACAGTGGCTGTGCCATTTTGCATTCCCCTCAGCAGTAAGTGAGAGGCGTGTTTCTCACATCCTTGCTAGAAGTGCTCTAGAGGCATGGAGAGCTACTGCCTTGCTTTAATTTACAATTCATCATGACATATTTTTTCCTATGCCTAATTGTCATCTGTAGCTGTTCTTTGATGAGTTGTCTGTTCAGATCTATCTTTTGTTGTTTTGTTTTGTTTTGACTGAGACACTGCTCAGCTAATCAGCTAGTAGCAGAGCACTGCGTTTACTACACACTGTAGTGTTGCTGGAAGAACACAGCATACAACAACATTAGTAGACTAAGCATTTACCACAATACTCCCAACTCACAGGAGAGCAACAATCGGGGGGTGGGGTGGGAAACACAGAAATTTATGACAGAATATCTCATCATTGCAGAACTTGACAAAAATGGAAATGCAATCAAAGGGAGATTTTAAGTGGTTCATTTGTTAGCCAAGTAAGAAAAGCCATTTACTGATGGTGAATTAGTTAAATATCTTTTTTGTCCATTCTCTCCCCACCTCCCTCCTTCCCACCTTCTCCCCTCCCTCTCTCAGTACAGGCTCACTGTTTGTCTTTCCAGTTTAACTCTCCACCTTCCCACCAGCATTTGCCCCCAGGGTTCCACCCCTGTGGAATGAAGGATGGGGAGAGGCAGTTACTGGAAACAGGATGAGAGTTGTGAGTTTGTGTGTGGGCAGATGTGAAACATTTTCACTATATTTAGATCAAGATAGTGGGTAATAGTGCACAAGCTGTCAGAGCTCCTTGGCTTGCACTGCTTTGGTGAAGAAACACATTCCTACTGATGTATCAGTTCTAAATCACTTTGGTTGCAGCAACTGAGGAAGGGGAATATCCGGGGAATGGCAATATGTTCAAGACAGTTTATTGGTTCAGCAAGAACAGTTGCTCACAAGTTAGGAGACACTGAAAACAACAGTCAATTTAAAAACAAGGCCCTTGATTTTGAATAGGTTTCCTTTGCCCATCTTAGTTGGCAAGTGTTCTGAAAATGCTCAGCTGTTGTTTTTTTCAAGGAGTCAGTGCTGAGCTTGAAGTGACCAAAGAATTAGCCTCCATGAATGATTACATGAAATAGGCAGGACACTTTCCAAAAGTTGAGCAAATACTGAATTTGACCTGAAATGGAATCTGTGAAAGAGTTACCGCTGATCGTGGTTGGGCAGGGTAAGGGCTTGGTTGGACATATCTACAGAGTTGGTGGATTACAGACTACATAATGCCTGTGGTTGTCATTTTGTCATTCATCATAAAGTACTATTCCCACAGTATTCGATCTCTGTTGTGGTTAATTTTAGCTCAGGATGGAGACTGAAATCTTTCTGAGCAAGAAGAACCACCTTCAACCATTGTCACCAAAAATAAATGACACAGAGGTCAGATTTTGCTGCAGGCTTAATATTTACTGGGTTAGAGACATAGCTCTACTATGCAGGCTTAATATTTACTGGGTTAGAGACATGATTCAGCTGAGGTAAAGAACAAACACCTCATCACAGACCCCTGCAAGCGTCAACCGGCTTTGACCTAGCACATTATGATTGGGCCCTCCTCAATCGCTATCGAACAGGCCATGGCCGGTGCGGCGCTATGTTCCATCGCTGGGGAGCCAGAGACGACCCGAACTGCCCCTGCGGCTACAGACAAGACTATGACCCACATAGTCAACGACTGCCACCTCTCCAGATTCAAAGGAGGTCTCGAAACTTTACATCAGGCTCAACCTGATGCTCTTGACTGGCTACGGAAGAAGGGCAAACGCTAGAAGAAGAAGAAGAAGACATAGCTCACCTGGAAGGGAAGGTGCCTTACCATGTGTGCATGCAGTCCAAGTCCTAGTCCCAGAACACACATGGGAGTGCCGTGGCTCTGGAAGAAGCTCTGGTGATGTGTGTGTGTGTGTGTGTGTGTGTGTGTGTGTGTGTGTGTGTCTGGAAAACTTAGTTTGGATTGGTCAAATTGTGCATATATGAAGCCCCAGATATGACAAACAAATAGAGTATTTTTTCTCCCTCCTTCCTCTCCTCCCTCCCTCTCTCCCTTCCTTCCTTCCTTCCTCCCTCTCTCCCTCCCTTCCTTCCTTCTTTCCTTTATTCTACTACCATTGTTATCACTGAGGCTTGGTACCTGCACTGATATATATATATTTCTGCTAGCTAGGGGGAGAAAGATGAGAGAGAGAGAGAGAGAGAGAGAGAGAGAGAGGGAGATGGAGATGGAGATGAGAGAGAGAGAAGGAGAAACACCACTCCATCACTTGTGAAGCTTCCCCCCTACAGGTACTCCCATGTGGTAACCAAGAGCTCCAACACCAGTCCTCATACTTAAGTAACGTGTACTCTGATGGGTGAAACTAACTTCTAGCCCCCTGAGTAATATTGGACTGTTAGAAAAGTCATGGTGCTTTTTTTTTCTATGCAATGATGCATCATGACTTTTCTGACACCCAGATATTTCTAATGAGCCCAACCTAAAATTACAAGACAAGTTAGAATTCCAAAGTTAGAATTCCAAAGTTGCAGGTGTATTTGGAGAAATGGTTATGTTCAGTTCATGGAAATTCCAAGTCACAAAGGATGCCTGAGATGTCACCTGTCTCAATAGTCTACATGACTAGTTCAGAATGAGGAGACAGTCTATTCTGGGCAAGGGGGTGGACCCAGGAGTTGGGGCATAGAATAAAGCTTTAGCTTCTCAAGCACGAGGTCCTGAGTTTAATCATCTACAGCACATTGTACCAGAGTGATGTCTGGTTCATTCTCTCTCTCCTCCTATCTTTCTCATTAATAAATAAAATCTTTTTAAAAATGCATTTAAAAAAGGGGAGCCAGGTGGTGGCACACCTGGTTAAGTGCACTCATTATAGTGTGCAAGGACCTGGGTTTAAATCTCCAGTCCCCACCTGCAGGAGGAAAGCTTCAAGAGTTGTGAAGTAGGGCTGCAGGTATCTCTCTGTTTCTTCCTCCTCTAACTCCCCCTCCTCTCTCTATGTCTCTACCCAATAATAAAAATAAATAAAAATATTTAAAAGTTTTTTTAAGTGACCAGGAAAGCTCCAAATGGGGCCAGCTTCTGCTCCAATTCCCCAAAGCCCAAATCCTGCAGAAAGAGAGAGAGAAAGGGGGGGGCTTACTCCCCAGTTAACTATATACCATCTGCCTCATTGCAGCAACCTGGAAGGCATTCTAGAAACTCCAGTGAAACCCAGTTACACTCTTCTGTGCTCCCTGCAAGGGATTCTTCACCTTGGCCAGATGGGCAGCCAGCTTGTCCCTGGCATCTTTGGTCTCCTTCAGTCCATTCTTAAATGCTGTGTCTACCACATCACATTGCTTACGCAGGTCACCGGCGGTCTGAGATAGGATTCGGTCCACCAGGGCCTTCATCAACAGGGAGTTATTCCTCTGCTTGTCAGCCTTCTCCACGTTGGTATTGGAGAAGTCCAACCAGTCTTCCAGACTCACAGAGCTGAAACAGAACCCACACATTCATTCACAGTGTATTCGGGTTGGGGGACAGGATGCATGGAGAGAGGGTCAAGCTCCTGGAAAGCCATTGCAAGTTAAGCTTACACCCATCTCAGGCTTCAGCACTTAAGATTGTTTCCTGATCTCCAGGCAGGGGGCACAGTGATCTGTCCGTAGCAGGAATTATCACTGCTGGCTGTGCCAAAGTGGTACTGGCACCTTCCAGTAATTATCTCATCAGCCCTCATGCTGGCCTACTGAGCTACCTTACAGTCCACATATCCAGATGGGGAAGGCTTAGGAATAGAAAGATGGAGCAACTTGGTTCATATTATACAGGTTAGGGAAATTTGAGCCTCAACACAAATAACATTAGTAACAGGTTGTACTGCATTGAGTGACACAGGAAGACATGAGTCTATACTCATATAAACAAACAAATAAACATGTTTGCCTATTTGACAATGCTGGGGTTGGGGGGATGGCACAGTGGTCGTGCATTTCATGCCTGAGGTCTGAGATCCCAGACTCAATCCCTGGCACCACCACAAGCCAGAGCTCATGAATGCTCTGGTAAGAATAAAAATGAACCCAAAACGAAATACCCGAAGAATGGCAAAATAATGCTGACTAGAGGGAAACTGGCAGGTACACACCAAAGAGGTAATATGTGACATTAATAAGTATACAGGTAGATCTTTTGACTGGCAGAATATATTCAAAATTCTGACTGGAAAAGTCCTCCACCCAAGAATACTTTATTCTTCCAGATGACTAATCAGTTTTGAAGGAGTTATGAAGAGCTTTCTAGGGGTAATGCAGCAGGTTAAGCGCAGGTGGTGCAAAGCACAAGGCCTGGTGCAAGGATCCTGGTTTGAGACCCTGGCTCCCCACCTGCAGGGGGGTAGCTTCACAAGTGGTGAAGCAGGTCTGCAGGTGTCTGTATTTCTCTTCCCCTCTCTGTCTTCCCCTCCTCTCTCAATTTCTCTGTCT
This sequence comes from Erinaceus europaeus, assembly GCF_950295315.1. Lineage (NCBI taxonomy): Eukaryota > Metazoa > Chordata > Mammalia > Eulipotyphla > Erinaceidae > Erinaceus > Erinaceus europaeus. The sequence continues at coordinate 757 of NW_026648252.1, read as the reverse complement.
TATCCAACAACAGCAGCAATAACAATAACAAGGGCAACAAAATGAAAAAAAAAAAGCTTTTCAAATAAACAACAGTTATTAGTAATTCACTTCCGCTAAATCAGTCCAACAAGAAACACTGAAAAGACTCAGATAAAATGAAAATATAAAATAACTTCAGCTGCGGGGTAGACAAAGCAAGCAAGCAAGCAAAATAAACAAGTCCCAATGAAGGCAAACCTACAGCTTGGGACTGCAGAACTGAGACCGCCAAAGGGAACTGGGGGTGTGAGGTGGGAGGACTGCACAGCAAGAAAGGAGGGTCGCAGTGGACCTCAGTGAAGGGATACTGCTACCTTGGGAATAGACGCGATATACCGAGTTGTCAGCAAAGTCATGGCATACTTTTCTATGCAAAAATGGGTCATGACTTTTCTGACAACCTAATAGTATCCTGTACTGAAGAGGTGTGAAGTTATACTTCTAAGATATTTATAGTCTTATAAACAAAGGCAACCCCAAAACCTTGAGTGAACAAGGACCCAGGTTTGAGCCCCCGGTTCCCACCTGCAGGGGGAAAGCCTTGCGAGTGGGGAAGCAGTGCTGCAGGTATCTGTCTCTCTCTATCTCCCCCTTCCCTCTTGATTTCTGACTGTCTCTATCCAATAAATAAAGATAATAATAATAATGATAATATTTTTATCAGATTTTCTTAAAGTGGGCCCAGTCTGGGGGTCTAAAGAACATCTGAGTCCTGTCTCAGGACAGCCACTGTTCT